>NW_027596868.1:0-140000 GCF_964194155.1 Cetorhinus maximus
AACGGAACCCCGGAACATTGAGCTGCCAGTCCTGCCCCACCTGCAACCAAGTCTCACTAATAGCAATAATGTTGTAATCCTACGTGCCAATCCACGCCCTAAGCTCATCTGCCTTTCCGACAATACGTCTAAGTGCTTGGAATGAAAGATGATTCCGAGGCAAGGACCAACGTAATCTCTGTGCAATTGCACCCAAGGTCTACCAGGACACTCCCATGGGTGTAACGGGACTGCCACTGGTAACTCTTGCAGCTGTTGACATTGCACACAGTGCTTTACCCCCCGTCCAATATCACCGTCCATCCCCGGCCACCAAAGATAACTTTGCGCTATCGTCTTCATGCGTGAGATTCCTGGATGGGCATGTGTAGCTCTACTAAGAGTGGTTCCCTTCCTTGTGAAGGAACTACCACTCGTACACCCCGTAATAGAATACCATCTTGACTGCTCATCTCGTATCTTCGGTTGCAAAATGGCTTCAATTCATCAGAGACTGATTTCTGGGACCAGCCATGTAACACTTAGTCTCTCACTCGAGACAGGACTGGATCACAATTCGTCCAGTTTCTTATCTGCCTGGCACAGACTGGCGAGGAATCTCGGAAACTCATCACTAATATGAGTGCTTGAGGAATTGGGATGTGGTCATTGTTCTCTTGTAAAGGAAGGCGACTTAGGGCATCGGCATTTGCTATATGAATCCCTGGTCTATGTACAAATGTTATTCATATGCTGCCAAAATTAGGGCCCATCATTGTATATTCGTGCTGACGCTATGAGTGGTATAGCCTTTTCCTCACTAAAGACCCAAAAGTGGTTTGTGGTCTAATACGATCGTGAAATGTCGCCTGTGCACGTATTGGTGGAATTTTTTACGCCAAAAATAATGAACACACTTTCCTCTTGGAGCTGAGAATATCCTTTTTCAGCTGTGATAAGTGTCCTGGATACATAGCCTAATGGCCTCTCGGTGCTCTCATCCATTTTGTGAGATAGGAGCGCTCCCAATCCATAGGGGGACCCGTCACAGGTTAGCACCAATTCCTTTGTCTGGTCATAATGCACTAACAAATTTGAAGAGTATAAGAGCTGTTTTACTTTCACAAAGGCTTCTTCTTGGGGTGACTCCCAAAACCAACCCTGTTTTTTTCCTAGCAGAGAATGTAGAGGGGCTAGAACTGTGGAATAATTTGGTAGAAATCGCCCATAATAATTTACCATCCCTGAAAATGCTTTAAGTTCAGAGATGTTCTTAGGTGCAGGTGCCTCTCTTATTGCTTTACCTTTCTCCACAACAGGGTGTAACCCTTGGGCATCTACCCAAAGGCTCAAATAAATGACTTTGTTTGCCTGAAAAGTGCATTTTTTCTTCTTCAGGAACACTCCTGCTTCCATAAATCGTTCCCAAACTTCCTCCAGGTTCGCCAAGTGTTCCTTTTCTGTGAACCCAGTTATCAGCACATTGTCCAGGTAGACCATTACTTGAGGTAGGCCCTGTAGTAAGCTCTCAATTGTCCTTTGGAAAATGGCACAGGCCGAGGAGACACCGAAGGGCAGGCATGTATGTTGATACCCTTTGTGGGTATTTATGGTCACAAATTCCCGGGAGGCATCTTCCAACTCCAGTTGCTGATATGCATGACTCATGTCAAGCTTTATATACGTTGTACTTCCTACTATAGGTCTTCAATCTTGGGAATGGGGTACCTGTCCAGTTTGGCTGCTCCGTTGATTGTTAGTTTATAGTCCCCGCAGATCCGGATGGTCTGGTTTGGTTTAAGGACAGGGACCTTGGGTGCTGCCCACTCTGAGAACTGGACCAATCTTGATACCCAGCCTCTCTAGTCGGTTCAACACAGCATCAAACTTCTCTCTCAGGGCGTATGGCACCGGACTTGCTTTCAAGAAGCGAGGGGTTGCTTCTGGGCCCACATAAATCCGGGCCTGTAGGCCTTGGATTTTTCCCAGTTCATCCTTGAAGACAGTGTCATATTCTATTAGCAGCTCGAGTGGTCTCCCTGCTCGTAACTGGAAGATTTCGGACCAGTTTAATTTAATCTCTTTCAACCAATCACACCCTAGAAGGCTTGGTCCTTCACCTCCTACCACCATCACTGGTAGCTGTGCCGATTGGTGTCTAGAATGAACAGTTGTTCTAGTGATACCTATTACCTGGATTTCTTCATCTGCATATGTTTTCAACTTGGCAGATGCTTGTTCCAAATTTAATTGTTGATCACCTTTATTTAAATATCTGAAAGTGTGTTCTCCTATAACAGAGGGAGAAATACCTGTGTCTCCTTCCATTTTTAATTGTTTACCATTCATTTGCACTGTGACAATAATTGGCTCTGTCTTTCCAACTTTCATGTTGAATAATGAATAAATGTCAGAATTGGTTCTTTCCGGCTCTTCTACACTACAGACTTCATTGAACTTCGATTGTTGTTTGGAGGCCTGTTTAAATCTCACTTTGCAATGTTTCAATATGTGTCCACTCCTGTGACAAAAATAACACTCTACTTTTAAATTGCCAATCGCTAGAGGAATGATTGTTTCCATGTCGATACAAATTCGTTTTTGATTTTGTTGCTGAGCGATTTCCTCGCATTTTTTGGTTTGCAGGGGCTGTTTCCCACTTCGTAGCAGAGTTCCGGCTTTTCACGCCACTTTCTGCTGACTGTTCCCGCCCAACTAGGAGGACAGTGCTATTTTGTGCCCCTTGAATTGCTTGTGAATCCCTTCCGGAGATTTCCATCACCAGCGCTATTTCTAACGCTTTCTTAAAATCAAGATCCACTTCAGCCAGCAATCTTCGCTGAATAGCATCCTCCTGCACGCCACATACCAAACGATCTCTGAGCATGTCATTCAGGGTTTCACCCAATTCACAATCTTCCGTTAGTTGTTTTAATTTCACCATGTAGATAGCAATCGTCTCCCCTGGGACTCCATTCCATCAATTAAACCGGAATCTCTGCATTGTGACTGAGGGCTTGGGTTGAAAATGTCCCTGAATGAGGTCTATTAATTGAATGAAAGTCTATGAATCCAGGGCACTGGGGGCCTTCATGCTTCAAATTAAACTGTAGGTCTTGCCTCCACAAATACTCAAGAGAATCGCTCTCCTCCTTCCCACCTCTGTGATTTTGTTGGCTTGAAAGTAGAACGCAAGTTGATCTATATATTGAGAATAATTGTTTGTGATTGGTTCAAAGGGTTTGGTTCTGCCAAACTGTGGCATTTCAGATCAGAATATCTTCTTTTCTTTTTAATGAACTTAGATACCGACAATCTCTGGGCAAGTTACAGCAGCGCATCTGATGTTTCCTCATCACCAGTTTGTTATAGAGTTGATCTTCCAGACAACTTTTCTGAGTGGACACAGTGAACTTTATTTACAAGACAGCAGCAGCAACTTACATATGTGCATCATACTCCATAACTAAAGAAGAACTCTCCCCTAGAGGTTCCCTGTGCTGCTGAGATGTTGGTTTACACAAATCATGTGATCTTACAACACAGGATCATTCTTAAAGCTACAGTCCTAAGTTTATCCAAACTATAATTACCACAGAGAGATTATTACCTTTAAGGTTCTGCTTCTTAGTCTGGTGACTAGTTCCTCATACTGACTATGCAGAGCCTCCTTCCTCATCCTGCCTTTTTCTTGGTACCCACATGGACCACGACCACTGGAACCACCACACCCACTGCAAGTTCCTCTCCAACCCTGAGCAGATGCCAGAACCCTGGCACCGGGCAGGCAACACAACCATCTGCACTCTCGCTCTTTGCTACAGAGAACAGTGTCAATCCCCCTCACTATACTGTTCCCTACTACCACTATGTTCACTTTTGCTCCCCCAATTTGAATGGCTTCCTGTACTACGGTGCTGTGGTCTGTTTGCTCATCCACACTGCTGTCTCTGCTCTCATCCAAACAAGCTGAGTGAACCTCAAACCTGTTAAATAATTGCTGAGGCTCACACTCCTGCACTCCTGCCCTCTGGGTCCCCTTAACTTCCTCACTCGCAGTCATACCCTCCTGTCCCTGGCCACTGACCAAATCAGAAGACCCTGTCTTAAGAGGTGTGATTGCCTCCTGGTATAAAGCATCCAGGTAACTTTCCCCCTCCCTGATGTGCCGCAGTGTCTGCAGTTCAGCCTCCAGCTCAATGACTCTGAGCCAAAGCTCCTCAAGCTGCAAACACTTACTGCAGACGTGTTTGACCTGGATCACAGTGTTATTCAGGAGCTCCCACATGCTGCAGCCTCGACACATCACCTGCCCTGCCATCCTTAATGTGTTTTAAATAATTACTCAATTATATTAATCATTTACCTATGTCATTTCCTTGTATATTTTATTAACTTTACCACACATTTGTGTACCTTTTAAAGCCTTAGGGATAGAATGGAGCTTATTCACTAGCCCGATACTCACCAAATTGCTCACTCCTTTCCCTGGACTGGAGCAAGAACCAATTCCTATGGGATGAGAAAGATAGAAAGAGGAAATAAACATCTCCTTCCCTGCTTCACTGAACTTCCCCTCTCACCAATCTCCAAGTCTCCACTCAGTTAGCTCAGCTGAACTCCGTTTGCCTTGGCTGCACTAAAGAATCCTGAATCCATTGTAGACTGAACTGCGGCTTCAGTAACCAGGTTCAGGCAGTTAGCTAGTTAACTACTCAGCTCCTACAGCTGAGAGTGAGTTTACCTTGTCTCAATTGCCAGAATGAAAGAACTCAGCCTGCCTGCACAGTACTTTCCAGTTACTGCTAATTACAGACTAGATTAGCTTTTAAGAACAAAATTTAAGAGTAAAAATTAACACTTTAACACCCCCGCACGCCCAACCACCAAATTCCAAGTCTTCACTCAGTTATCTCAGCTGCACTCCACTTGCCTTTGTTTGTAATTTGTTAATTAGGTAGTTAGTCAGAACTAGTTTCCTAGCCATAAGTGGCTGAATCAGCTGACTAGGATTTCAACTGGTATAAATACAGGAGGTTTCACAGACCCATGAAGTAAGTAGTAGAAAGGTGAAACTTTGTCTGAATGGAGTGAGGCTGAGAGCTGAACTCTGGGAAGTGAGGGAGGAGGTGCTTTCTGGTCTTGTACAAGAATAGAGTGGTCCAAGAGAAGGAGCTGGAGACAGTGAAATCATGTCAATGTATTTGCCCACTCACTCAAGCTGTCTAAGTCCACATCCTGGGAGTGGCTGGTTGTGCAGTTTACAATATTCTTAGAATCAAGGCTTCTGGAACATTGTTGATGCTGGAGAGACAAAATTCATGACCAAGAAAGAGAAGGAAAGAAACTGATTTTATAAAGAGGTTTGGATAAACACTTGAAGGGAAAGATATGCAGGAACATGGGAAATTAACAGGGGAATGAAACTAAATGGAGGGGAAAAGGCATGGGGAGGTTTGAACACAGGAATGGGAATATTAAAATTGAGGAGCTGCAAGACCAGGAATCGGTGGAGGTCAGTCAGCACAGGGATGATGAGTGAATGGGATTCGGTATGAGGTAGGACATGGGAAGCAGAGTTTGGGATGAGCAGTAGTTTATATGGGGTCATAAATCAGCTCAGGGTCGAATAGAAATCAAAGGTTGCATCAGCCTGGTTCAGCCTCAGACATTGGCCAGGGAAGTGGATGCACTTCATGGGTATGGAATGGAGTTTATAGTGGGGACCGATGACACTGACTTCAGTCTTGCCAAGAGTTTAATGAGAAAGAATAAGAGAATGAATCATGGTTTACAGAATTATCAGGGACACCAACTGCAACACAAGTGAAAGAAAATTACAAAACCAGGAATGCAGTTAGCAATGGGGTATAGAGTTAATAACTGATTATAGAGAGTCACCAGCAGCAACAGCAGCAAAGAGGGCAGAGTAAATGATGGGAACAGTAATACAGTTAAACATGGTGGACAGAGTTAATAGAGAGACTTACCAGAGACACCAACAACAGCCAGGATGGGATAGTAAAAGTACTGAACGATGTAAAGTGAATATTTGATCTGAATTTTTAACTATAGACGATCATAATATGTGGAAAGAAAGTAAAAATCCCAGGAGAAACTCCTGTCCATTGTTGTAACATTCCAGTCGATTGTTCTCAGATTCCAATCCATTGTTGTAACATTCCAATCCATTGTTCTCAGATTCTGATCCATCCTCTCCTCCTCTCTGGAGCCGCTGATCCCTGTCAGTGTTGGTGGTGAGGTTCCCGCTGACATTATGGGATAACACATTGAAAGGATTCCCTTTTAACAGAAGAGGGAAACCCTCCAGTGACACAATTAGGATCCGTGGAGAGTGACATTAATTACAGTCACTGAACAAACAAGTTCAGTTAATCCCTTCTAATCCAACACTTTTTATACCACAATAAAGTAGAACATTTACCTGGTCTGGATGTGATTTGTGAGGGTAACTGAGGGAAGGAATGGTGGAAATAGTGGACACACTGACCCTAACCTTCCAATCCTCCTTGGATATGGCGGTGGTGCCAGAGAACTGGAGAGTTGTAAATGTTCCATCCGGTTTAAAAAAGGAGAGGGGGATAAACCCTGTAACTACAAACCAGCCAGTCTCACATCGGTGAAACATTGGGGGAAACTTCTAACTTCTAAAATCTGCAACAACTTAAAATGTGGTTTGGAAAACATGAGTTAATAAATGAGCAGCAGCAAAGGTATGTTCATGGGAAATCGTGTCTGACCAACTTGGAGTTCTTTGAGGAAGTAATGGAGAGGGTTGATGAGCTCAGCCTGGTTCATGTTATGTATATGGACTTTCAATTGTCACATGTTAGGAAAGTGAAAGCCATAGATTAAAGGGGCAGTGACATTGTGGATACGACACTGGCTATGGGACAGAAAGCAGACAGAAGTGGTCAACGGTGAAATTCAGGATGGAGGGGAGTACACAGAGATGTTCCCCACGAGTCAGTATTAGGACCACTGCTCCTTCTGATACCGTTAAATGACCTGGACATATATAAAGGACAGAATTTTGTTGTTTATAGATAACAGGAATACAGAATGCAAACAGTGAGGAGAATTGGAATAGGCTTTAGGAGGACATAGATTGGTGAAATGGAGAGAGAATTTGTGGTGTCCAATGATTCAATTGTTCTGCCTTTGATTATGTCTGTCTGTTGACTGATCAATGCTCATGGTGCTTGATTAATTAAGCCTGAGTGTGGACTCAGAGAAAAGTAAATAAAGCTGAAGAAAGTGCTGGAAGCTGGAGCAGACATTTAAAACACTGCGAATAAAATCTGTTAGACACGTAGAAAATCAACATCAATGTGAGATATAAAATATAAAACATACCTGAGAAATGAAATTTAATGCAGAGCAATGTGAATGATTCATGTGGGAGGAAGAATGAGGACAGATGATATAAATAATATCAGGTGATTTTAAATGAGGTGCAGGGACAGTGGAGAACATGTACACAAATCCTCGAAGGCTTTTACACTCGATGGGTGTGAATTTCCAGCCCCATCCACCACCGGGATCGTCTGCTCCCATCGAAAGTCAATGGGCTTTTGGCTGGGCCACCAAATCTCCCGCAGCAGGTCCCACCATGGCGTGGCTGGAAAATCCTGGCCTCTGTCTCTGTCTAAACCAAATATCCTGCAGGGATTTTTAACAATTTGATCAACTTCTCCTGCCACCTTCAAAGATTTGTGCATTCCAGCTTGGAACAACTCACTGGATAAAAATGTTCTCTTTCTCTCCCCTCTGGTTCTTTTGACAATTATTTGAAATCTTGTAACTGAGTGTTGTTCCGGTGGGAACAGTTTCTCCTCACTCTGTCAATACTCCACATTAATTTGAACACCTCCATTCAATCTCCCCTTGACTTTATCTGCTCTAAGGAGAACAATCCCAGCTTCTCTGGTCTCTCCGTATAACTGAAATCCTCATCCCTGGTACCATTCCAGTAAATCTCTGCTGCACTCCCTCCAAGACCCTCACATCCTTTCTCATATGAAACACCCAGAATTCGACACAATTCCTTTTATCCAGTGAGTTGTTCCAATCTAGAATGCACTGCCTGAAGACATGCTGGAAGCAGATTCAATAGTAAGTTTCAAAAGGGAACAGGATAAATACCGATAGGGGGGATTTGCAGGGTTATAGGGAAAGAGCAGGCAGGAGAGACAAAGCAAAATCGCTCTTTCAAAGATGGTACAGACATAATGGAGCAAATGAATTCCATCCAGGCTGTATGATTATCCAAACCTGTGATTACAGAATCCAGTGAGTCCACACCTCGTGTACAATTGACATTCAGCTGTTAACTAGTGCACCATCCAGATTCCATCACTTACTCATCAAAATACAAGGCTATGACTGTGACATACGCTACAAACTGGCTTGTTCCATGCTCACATCTGATCCAAAACTGCAGATATTTCCTTAGATCTGCAAGTGGATTTCATCGAAATGGAAATTGAAGACATCTTTCATATCGACCGGCTGAATTTCGGGAAGAATAGATGCCAGCAACTGCAACAAGAGATGTCCAATGTTCCTGTATTGCAACAGTTATGGAAGACTGTGATTGGAGGGTGGCCAGAGTCCTTCCAGGATGTTCCAGAGGCTCTAAGACTATTTTGGCCTCACAGAGATGAGCTTGGGATTCCCCAAGGGCCAGAAAGTCCTTGTTCTCTTAGACCTGACATCCTCCAGCAATTGCACCAAGTGTATATGTGGATAGATTGAACCAGGAAACAGGCTGGAGAACAGTATAGTGATCAGGTATGAATCTAGACATCGAATGATAAGAACGTAAGAAACAGGAACAGGAGTAGGCCATTCGGCCCCTCGAGCCTGCTCCACCATTCAATAAGATCATGGCTGATCTTCTTGTGTTTCGATTTCCACATTCCCATCTACTCCCGATAACCTTTGATTCCCTAGCCTAACAAGAATCTATCTACCCCTGCCTTAAAAATATTCAATGACCCCAACTCCACCACCTTCTGAGGCAGAGTCCCAAAGTCGCACAACCCTCTGAGAGAAAAATGTTCTCCTCATCTCCATCCTAAAAAGGTGACCCCTAAATTTAAAACAGTGCCCCCTAGTTCTGGACTCTCCCACAAGAGGAAACATCCTTTCCACGTCCACCTTGTCAAGGCTGTTCAGGATCTTGTATAATTCAATCAAATCACCCCCCTCACTCTTCTAAACTCCAGTGGAAACAAGCCCAGCCTGTCCAACCTTTCCTTAAAAGACAACCCACTCATTCCAGGTATCAACCTAGTAAACCTCCTGTCAACTGCCTCCAATGCATTTACATCCTTCCTTAAATCAGGAGACCAAAACTGTGCAGAGCATTCGAGGTGCAGTCTCACCAATGCCCTATATAACTGAAGCAAAACATTCTTACTTTTATGTTCAGTTCACCCCGTAATAAAGGATAGCGTTCCATCAGCCTTCTTAATTACTTGCAGTACCTGTACACTAAGTTTTTGTGGCTCATGTACAAGAACATCTAGATCCCTCTGCACCTCAGAATTATGCAGCCATTTTCCATTTAAGTCATACTCTGCTTTTTTGTTCTTCCTGCCAAAGTGAACAACTTCACACATCCCACATTAAACTCCATTTGCCAGATCTTTGCCCACTCACTCAACCTTTCTATATCCATCAAGAACCTCCTTATGTCTTCTTCACAAAATACTTTCCTACCTATCTTTGCGTCATCTGCAAATTGAGCTACCAGCCTTCACTCCCCTCATCTAAGTCATTGATGTAAATTGTAAAAAGTTGAGGCCTCAGCACAGACCCCTGTGGGTCTCCACTTGTTCGCATCCTGCCAGAGGGAATGTGAGGCGTGCCAAGTCAACATGCCCTGACATCAGAAGAATCATTATTACCTCACAAGGTACCCACACATCCAATAAACATTTGATGGTCCAGAACCTGAGTATTGCTGAAAAAAAGAGACAGTTTTTGTCAAAGCTTTTCATCTTGCACTGGTCAGGACAATTTGCAAGAATGGCAATATAAGGGAAAAAACAAATTTATACTGTGTGAGCAGAGAGTGCTGATTGGTTAGCAAGTAGACTCTGATGGTAGAGATGCTGCCATGGAGAATGCACCAGGTGATGGTGACTTACAGTTAACTGCTAAGAATTGTTTGAAATGTAAACCAGGTAGCTTGACTCTGATTGATCAAGACATTGCCCTGAGGAATGAACGAGTGAATGGCTGTCACTTATTTTGTTCAGTTAAACAGGCGCAATATGCGTACATGTTCTTTCTGTCTGCAATGAACAGGGCCCTGTGAATAAATATATGTAGCTTCCAGTACACATAAATGGGCCACACTGTGAGGCTGCCTGACAATCTTAAATTCTTAAACTGATCATCAGCATAATTCTTAGCACACTGCTGATTGTTTAGCAAATGTTCTCCAATCGCGAATCATATCTAATGTTGCACATTATGTTTTATGGGCTGGTTGGATCCAGCCTGTACCTTGCCCGTTGTGAACAGTGGATGGGACATGATGTTGATATGATCCGCCAGGTTTTGGGACATACGGCCTACATACCTAGCATCACACTGGCACTGAAACTCATATACCACATTACTCATTTGTGTGATAGGCAAAATGTCTTTTTGGCTTGATGGCAGCATCTTGTTAGTGGCCAATAGCACTCGTGTTGCTATTGCATTGTAGCAGTGTGAAACAACTAGCTTCACCCGCTGCTCAAATTTTGAGATACCTTGCCCTTCTAGAGTAGTGTGAGGTAGATTGGGCACTTTTCACAGCCAAAGGAGACAGTCTTAGGCCCGTTCTTGAGTTTGCGTGATATACAGTGCGAAATAATCTGATCAGGGTAGCCATTATCCTGCAGGATGCCTTTGATGAGCCCTATTTAAGCATCAAGCTTGCATGATGAGCAAATGGCTTGGGCCCTATTTTAAACTTCAAACAGTGCATGGCACTTAAATGTCAATCACCATCAACTGGTGCATTCTCCATGGCAATGCCTCAACCAATCAGAGTCCACTTGACCAGCAATAAACACTCTGTTCTCATACAGTATAAATTTGTTGTTTCCCTTTCATTGCCATTCTTGCAAATTGACCTGACGAGAGCAAGACAAAAAAGTCTCCTTTTTCAGCGATACATCCAATAATTAGAATTTTAACCGATCTCTTCAGCATCCATGGGGTGATTTCTTGGTTGTGATGATTTCGCCAAATGTTCATCAGTTCCATGATACATCCAGCGCAGCCACTGCCAACGCATTGGGTGGAATTTTATGCCGGCAGCATTTTACAGTCACGCCAAAGCTAAGGGACTTTTGAAAGGCTCCCGGCATTTTACAGCCCCACCCAGGCCATGACAGGGCTGTAAAATTCTGCCCACTGAGTTCAATCTTCAGCCTATTTGAGGCACCGTAAGAAGTGGTTTCGGACAACGGAGCCCAATATTCTGGAAAACCACTCAAGGTGATGTCTGAAAAGTGGGGAGTTGACATATTACCTCATCACCCACACTACACCAGGCCCAATAACATGGCCGAATGGATGGTATGCAATGTAAAGTCTTTAATTATAAAATGTTGATCGAATCTTCCAGCACAGGAAGAGGCCATTCTGCCCACTTAGCTTTTCAGGCTCTTTGAAAGAGGGACCCAATTCATCCCATCCCCTCACTCCTTCCCTGTCGCCCTGCAAATTTTTCCTTTTTCAATAAATATCCACGTCCTATTTGAAAGTGAATTATTAAGTGATATTGAATCTTCTTCCATCCCCCTTTCAGACAATCATCATAACATCCTGTGAAAAAAAAAAATTTCTCCCCATCTTCCCCCCGGCACTTTTGACAATTGTTTTAAATGGAGTTGAAAGTTGTATTGGTGACTTCCTGATTCTGGTTGTGGACCTTGCCTGATGTTTGGGGAAGGACCGTACAGATTAACAATGACAAAAGGCCAATTACTGACCTACAGCTGGAGACTGAAAGGTCACCTTTAATGGTCAGAATCACAATGTCAGACCACAGAGCAAGATAGGATCAAACAGCACAGGAGGAAGTCATTTGGCCCATTGTGTCTGCGATGGCTCTTTACAACAATGAGCTGCAGTTCCACTACTTTAGAATGAATCAATATAAAAATATCCGTATAATTCAGGAGACTGGAGGACCCTCTCTAGCCAATAAAAAATCAAAGCAGCAAGTTTGTACAAAGTGACCTGTAAAAACTCCGCTGGACAGAGCTTTGTAATGTAAACTCGGTTTCCAATTGTTGGCTTGTATGCAATGCTGAAAAATTTTATTCACTTAAAGAATGTAAAACGTTAATTTTATTGGATAGTGTTATGATTCCCATAGAGACTGGTAACTTTTAAAAAAGATATGAACTTCCCAGTAAACAACACAAAGAATCACATGACAAGATTTCATGTTTGAAAACCTTTGCTGTAACAAAACACCAAAATCAACCCAGACTAAACAGTACTTAGTAGGAAACTAATACTCCAAACTAGAGAAAAGGTATTCTCCATTAACATCTTAACAGAGCCAAAAACACCACACCACATTTAGACATTACATGGATCTCTCAGCAAAAACGTAATCTTCTTTTTAAAAGCCCAAATCCTTCCTGGTTTTAACAAGATATTTCTCACTGCCCAAGATTTCATTGAAGTCACGTAGCGAGGTCTCCAGGCAGATTTCACAGGAGGTCACATCCCCCTCTCCAAATTAATCTATTTTATCTTGAATTAAAGGAGGAAGTTTAAAACATAACTATCTTCTAAAGTCCACCATTTGCACAAACAGACATGTATGGTAAGCACTTACCCAATTTCTCAACATGCACTTTAAGCAGTTGTGACTCCTCTCTGGGAATGTGCATCAGTAAAATATGATTGTATATGTGAACAGAACTGCAGTGACTACACATTGAGCAGGGTGATGCCGCACAGACTGTTTCACCACTCCTCCAACTACCTTCCACATGATCCATCCAGCACCGGTGTCCAGTGTCAGGAGTGTGTGACATCTGCAACATGCAGTGCTGCCAAACCCCTCGGCTTCCCTGTGAACCCACAGCCTCTACCACCGAGAAGACAAAGGCTTCAAGTGTAGTGGAGAAACTACATAAACATCCTTCCCTGGAACATACACGGCATCTTGACATGTGGGGAATCGTCTTTAGTCAGTGTATAACAGTCGCGTGTGGATGACTGCCTTCAACACAGCACTCATGGTTGAAGTGCACCTGATAAACTCCATCTGATCTTTGAGTCTGATCATTGATGAACAAGAAATGCTGCAAGGAGCATCTCAATCCACAACCCTTGGTGTATTACAGCCTTATCTGAAGTTCTGGAGAAGGAAACAGCCTTCCACTGCTGGACATGCATGGGCACACCCTGGCTCCTGATGGTGTCAATGAGAGCTGGATTTCAGAATGCAGTCTTCAGTGCCAATGGTAAGGACCGCGTTCACTCTGTTAACATTCCCACTGAGGGTGCAAAAACAGACCCAAACATTCTTTGCAATAGATATGTGTGTTTACAACTTGTGTAATTGTGATGTTAGTGTGAGGTCATCCATTTTGGAATTGAAAAAATAAATTCCAAAATGTTCCAAATGGTTAGAAACCAGGAACTGGAGAGGAACAAAGTGGTTTGAGATTCCAAGGACACAAATTATTAAAAGCTGGTGGTCAGGTAAAGGTAGCAATAAAAAAACGATGAGTGGAATGTTGACCCTTACCTCAAGGAAGCTGGATTGTAAAAGGAATGAATTTCTGCTTCAGTTGTATTGAACCTTGGTCAAACCCCATCTGGATATTATATTCAGTTCTGGGCACCCAGCTCAGGAAGTGCCGGGTAGATTCACCAGAATGAAAACGGTGCTTCGAGGGTTAAATTATGAGGAGAGCTTGTATAAGCCTGGCTTGTATTCCATTGAGTTTAGAAGATTGAGCAATGATCAGATTGAGGTGTTTAGAATGTTAAAAGGATTGAAATCGGCCCTCCTGGTACGAAATCCACTTTTACACTCTGTCCCCCTTGTAATGAAGCCCAGCATTCAACTTGCCTTCCTAATTCCTGGCTGGACTTGCATGCTAACTTTTGGAGTTTCATGTATGAGGGACACCCAGTTCCCTCTGTACTGCAGCATTCTGCAGTCTCTCTGCATTTCAATAATATTCTGCTCTTCTGTTCTTCCTGCCAAAGTGGATAACCTCACGTTTTCCCACATTTTTATCCATCTCTGAAATATTGGCCGACTCCCTTAACCCATCGATTTCCCTTTGCCAGGATTTTCCAGCCTCATGTGGCAGTGCCCATCACAGGGGATGGGGCAGGTCAGCCAAAGTTCCATTAACTTTTGGCGGGACCGGAAGATCCTGGTGACAGGTGGTGCTGGAAAATCCTGACCTGTGTGTCCTGGCAATTTGCTTTCCCACCTATCCTTGTATTGGATGCAAATTTGTCAATAATACACTCGGTCCCTTCATCCAAGTCGCTCATATGGATTGTCAGTAGTTGAGATTCCAGCACGGGTCCCTGGGACACTCCTCTAGTGACCGTTAGCCAACTTGAAAATGAGCTAATTCTCCTGACTCTCTTTCCTTTAGTTACCCAAACCTCTATCCATGCAAATATATTACTCCCAACATCAGGAACTCTTGCCTTGGATAATAAGCTTTTATATGGCATCTTATCAAATATCTTTTGGAAATCCAAATACACTACATCTACTGGTTCCCCTTTATCCACCCTGCTTGTTACATCCTCAAACAACTCACATGAACTTGTCCAACACAATTTCCTCTTCACAAAACTAATCTGCCGTTTGTATTCTGATTTTCTCAATTTTCTGCTCCTGCTTCCTTAACAATGGGTTTCAGTGTTGAGGGGAGGCGATGGTGTAGTGGAATTGTCACTGGACGAGTAACCCAGAGACCCAGGGTAATGCACTGGGGACCAGGGTTTGAATCCTGCCATGGTTGGTACTGGAATTCGAATTCAATGAAAAATGTGGAATTAAAAGTCTAACGATGACCATGGTGCCATTGTCAATTGTTGTCAAAACCCGTCTGATCTGCTATCCTTACCTGGTCTGGCCGACATGTGACTCCAGAGCACAACGTGGTTGACTCTTCCATGCAACTCAGTTGTATCAAACCACAACAAAGCACCAAACAAAGGAATGAACCGGAAGGACCACCCAGCATTCCCCTAGGCACCGGAAATGACAACGGCAAACTCAGCCTTGTCAACACTGCAAAGTCCTCCTAACTAACATCTGGGGGTTAGTGAAGCAATGGAATCATACCTTACAGATTAGGTCCCGGACACCACCATCATCATCATCCCAGCAGAAGTGGCGGCACTGTGGTATACAGTCGGGAGGGAGTGTCGACTCTGGACCCATGAAGTCTCATGGTATCAGGTCAAACATGAAGGAAACCTCCTTCTGATTACCACGTTCCCTCCTCCCTCGGCTGAAGAATCAGTGCTCCTCCATACCGAACACCAAATGGAGGGAGCACCTCGGGAGGGTGGCAAGGGCACAGAATGTACTCTGGGTGGGGGACCTTAAAGTCCATCACCAAGAGTGGCTCATTAGCACCACCTCTGGCTGAGTCCTAAATGCCATAGCTGCTAGACTGGGTCTACGGCAGGTGGTGAGGGAACCAATAAGGGGAAAAAAAAATACTTGACCGCATCCTCACCAACCTGCCTGTCGCAGATGCATCTGTCCATGATAGTATCGGTAGGAGTGACCATTGCACAATCATTGTGGAGACCAAGTCCTGCCTTCACATTAAGGATACCCTCCATCGTGGTGTGGGACGCGACCACTGTGCTAAATGGAATAGATTTCAAACAGATCTAACAAATCAAGACTGGGCTTCCATAAGGCGCTGAGCGCCATCAGAAGCTGCAGAATTGTACTCGAACACAACCTGTAACCTCATGGCCCTGCATATCCCCCACTCTACCATCATCACCAAGCCAGGCGATTGACCCTGGTTCAATGAAGAGTGCAGGAGGGCATGCCAGGAGCAGCACCAGGTATACCTAAAAATGAGGTGTCAACTTGGTAAATCTATAACACAGGACTACTTGTGTACCAACCAGCATCAGCAACAAGTGATAGACAGAGCTAAGCAATCCCACAACCAACGGATGAGATCTAAGCTCTGCAGTCCTGCCACATCTAGTTGTGAATGGTGGTGGACAATTAAACAACTCACTGGAGGAGGCAGCTCCATAAATATCCCCATCCTCAATGATGGGGGAGCCCAGCACATCAGTGAAAAAGATAAGGCTGAAGCATTTGCAACAACTTTCAGCCACAAGTGCTGAGTGGATGATCCACCTCAGCCTCCTCCGGAAGTCCCCAGCATCACAGATGCCCGTCTCCAGCCAATTCGATTCACTCCACGTGATATGATGAAACAGATGAAGACCCTGGATACTGCAAAGGCTATGGGCCCTGACAATATTTCAGCAATAGTACTGAAGACTTGTGCTCCTGAACTTGCCATACCCCTAGCCAAGCTGTTCCAGTACAGCTCAACACTGGCATCTACCCGGCTATGTGGAAAATTGCCCGTGTATGTCCTGTACGCAAAAAGCAGGGCAATCCAACCCAGCCAATTACCGCCCCATCAGTCTACTCTCGATCATCAGTAAAGCAATGGAAGGAGTCATCAACAGTGCTATCAAGCAGCACTTGCTGAGCAATAACCTGCTCATTGATGCCCAGTATGGATTTCGCCAGGGACTCTCAGCTCCTGACTTCATTACATCTCCAGAACCTGTGGAATTTTGTAAGATGACAGCCCATGCATAAACTCTCTCTGCAGTCACTTCTTATAGGACCCTAGAATGCAGGCCATCAGGTCCAGGGGACTTGTCAGCTTTAAGTCCCATTAATATTCCCATTACTCTTTCTTTCGTGATAGTGGTTGTTTTAAGATCCCTGCTCCCTGTAGCCCCTTGACCTTCCACTATTATTGGGATGTTGTTCGTGTTGTCTGCCATGAAAACAGATACAAAATACTTTATTCATTCATGAGGTTTGGGCATCACTGGCTCAGCCAGCGTTTATGGCCCGTCCCTCATTGCCCTTGTGAAGGTGGTGGTAAGCTACCCTCTTGAACCACTGCAGTCCCTGTGGTGTAGGTACACCCACACTGCTGTTAGGGAGGGAGTTCCAGGATTTGGACCCAGTGACAGTGAAGGAACGGCAATATATTTCCAAGTCAGATGGTGAGTGGCTTAGCAGGGAACTTCCAGTTGGTTGTGTTCCTATTTATCTGCTGGCCTTGTCCTTCTAGATGGTAGTGGTCGTGGATGTTGAAGGTGCTGTTCTAGGAGCCTTGGTGAGTTTCTGCAGAGCATCTTGTTCACTGTGTATTGGTGATGGAAGGAGCGAATGATTGTGCATGGGGTGCCAGTCAAGTGGGCTGCTTTGCCCTGGATGGTGTCAAGCTTCTCGAGTATTGTTGGAGCTGTACTTGTCTAGTCAAGGGGAGATTATTCCATCACACTCCTGACTTGTAGATGGTGGACAGGCTTAATGGAATCAGGAGGTGAAATACTCACTGCAGGATTCATGGCTTCTGACCTGCCCTTTTAGCCACAGTATTTATGTGGCTCGCCCAGTTCAGTTTCAGGTCAATGGTAACCCACAGGATGTTGATAGTGGGGAATTCAGTGGTGGTAATGCCATTGAATTTCAAAGGGAGATGGTTAGATTCTCTCTGGTGGGAAGTGTTCATTGCCTGGTACTCATGTGGCACGAATGTTACTTGCCACTTGTCAGCCCAAGCCTGGATATTGTCCAGGTTTTGCTGCATTTGGACATGGGCTGCTTCAGTATCTGAGGAGTCCTGAATGATGCTGAATATTGTGCAATCATCAGTGAACATCCCCATTTTTGACCTTATGATGAAGGGAAGGTCTTTGATGAAGCAGCTGAAGATGGTTGGGGTTTGGACACTGCCCTGAGGACCAAGGCTGTAATGAGGTCAGGAGCTGAGTGGCCCTGGCAGAACCCAAACTGAGTGTTAGTGAGCAGCAACAGTGCTATCAAGCAGCACTTGTTACAACCCCTTCCATCACTTTGCTGATGATCGAGAGTCGACTGATGGGGCAGGAATTGGCTGGGTTGGATTTGTCCTGCTTTTTGTGGACAGGTCACATATGGGCAATTTTCCACTTTGCTGGGTGATGCCAGTGTTGTAGCCGCACTGGAACAGCTTGAAGAGGGGAACGGCAAGTTCTGGAGCACAAGCCTTCAGTACTATTGCTGGAATATTGTAAGGGCCAGTGCAGATGCAGATCCAGGGCCTTCAGCCATTTCTTGATATCATGAGGAGTGAATCAACTCGGCTGAAGACTGGCATCTGATGCTGGAGACCTCAGGAGGAGGCTGAGATGGATCATCCACTCGGTCCTTCTGGCACCACTGATGACAGCAAACCTCAAACACTCCAATACAGTGAGCCCCCTCTCCAGTTGGTGAACATCACCATGGAAGAGAGTGAGGCAGCCTGAGTAAACACCAACACCAGCCAGGCTCAGGAACAGGTCCACAAGGAGGTCCCAGATCTGCTCACATCCCCTCCCCCTCATGCCAGGCCTGCTCACACCCCCTCCCCCACACTGGGTGGCTATAGATACCAAGCCTGGGGTCTGAAGCACCCAGAAAAAAAATGAGCAATTCCTGCTTCTCTCAACCTTCCGTAAACCCATCATTCAGGAGGCCTAGTTCTGTGCTTGGATAGACTAACACCAGTCATTAGGTCCATGGAGATATTTAATTAACAAGGAGAATGCATAGACCATTCAGCTCCCAGACACAAGGTAGAAGGAGTTTCTGCTTTATTGATCATTTGATCACTGTTTGACCTGAGTTTGCTTGTGTTTCCTGTACAGGAGCAAGGCCAGCAATGAACAAAGAAAAGAACAAAGAAAAGTACAGCACAGGAACAGGCCCTTCGGCCCTCCAAGCCTGCGTCGATCATATTGCCCGTCAACTAAAACATTTTGCACTTCCGGGGTCCGTATCCCTCTATTCCCATCCTATTCATGTATTTGTCAAGCTGCCTCTTAAACACCACTATCGTACCTGCTTCCACCACCTCCTCTGGCAGCGAATTCCAGACACTCACTACCCTGTGTAAAAAAACTTGCCCCGCACATCTCTATAGTTTTCTCCTCTCACCTTAAATCTATGTCCCCAAGTAATTGACTCTTCCACCCTGGGAAAAAGCTTCTGACTATCTACTCTGTCCATGCCACTCATAATTTTGTAAACTTCTATCAAGTCGCCCCTCAATCTCCGTCGCTCTAGTGAGAGCAATCCGAGTTTCTCCAACCTCTCCTCATAGCTAATAACCTCCAGAATGAAGCAGAGATCAGGGAGACAGCTGTCACAGTCAGGGCCACGATCAGGACCACCTCAGACTCCACACCTACAAAGCAATGAGAAACCAATGGTTAGTGAAGGAAACACTGAGGGGGAAATGGAAACCAGTAGTCGGCCAACTCACCACCTGGAGACCTCTCCTGCATCCTTCGCTCAGCCTCATTCAGGGACTCTGTTGCCAGCTTGGTCACATCAGTATCCAGAATGAGCAGGGCTCCAAGTGAGGCCTCACCCTCCCACTTTAATCCAGCTTCACTCTCTGCAACATCAAACATTCCAGTTAGAGAGGGGAAAGGGGGACGTCCAACATCTAGAGGATCAATGTCCCACCAGCTTCAGGTACAAGATCTCTCCTTCCTCTGGGACCAAACCACAACTCCTTTGTGGCACCACAGTTACCCACATGGCAACAGGCACAAATGTCAATGCTTGATTCCTCCTTTGGGGTCCAGCTAAACAAGAGAAAGAGCCCATCAACCAGGTTGTGCATCACATCTCCACACAACAAATCCCTGATGGAGAGAGGGGGAACTGACACATTCTGCACCTTCTGGAAAGTACAAGCTTTGTTCCTGGAATCCCTCTGATCCAATGGAGCAACTTTCAGGTGACAGGTGATGAAAATCTGAGGGACACATTCAACACAAGTCATGATTCAGTGACTCCCTCCCAACATGGAGACTCCAATGATCAGCTTCCTCTTACCAAGGAACGGTCATCTCCAAGGAAACGGAACACATCCAGGTCAAACCGGAGCTTGTCCAGCTCCCGCTCGTCTCTTGGCAACACAAAGGTTGAAAAGGAGTCCTCAGCTTTGCTGTCCAGGAGGCAACTGAAGAAAGATTAAAAAGGGACAGGAAGTGAATCAAGTGAAGCCATTGAGATGGGACCAGCTGGAGAAAGCAGAGAGCTCCTTACCCATTGTGGTCAATGAAGCTGTATCTCGGGGTGGAGTCCTTGTCTGGGCTCAATGTAGCTACACAGCGGTCAATGTAGAGCTTCAGGGGCATGTGGTTGGTCATTGAAACAGAGGCCTCAATGTGAATGAGCTCACCCAGGTAGTAGACAGTCGAAGTGCGCTCTGTAAGCCAGTCACCTGAAGTACAAGAGGACAAGGGTTCGAGACAGTGGCTGTAACTCCCAGTGAGTGACTACAGGAAATCACTCCCCATCCACCCATCACATACCATTCATTAGGCGCAGAGAGAATGACAGATGCCCTTCTCCAGACTTGGTGGAGCTGAATGGGATCCAGGTGGGCTTGATGGGGTCACTGCTCACATTGCCCTTCCTGGAAAGGCAGGGGAGTCATTTTAGGACATCTTCAGAGACCACCAGCAGCTGTAGATCTTATTGACAAAGCGAATAAAGATTCTCACCTCAAATAACGACACTCAATGGGAACGACAGCTCCATTCGTTCTCACAATGACAGATCCATGATACTCTGGGGTGTGGTTCAGGTGGGTGGTGTAGATGAGGAAATCTCCAATCATCTGAAAGAATCAGGTGAAGGAATGAAGAGCTGTTCTGAAATGAGAATGTTCTACACAGGGGTTAACAATAAAGTCATCCCATCCCCTGAAAACAATTCTGAGGGGGATTGACAGGGTCAGTGTGAAGAGACTGCTACACCATCACTGGAGAGTTTACTATTAGGGGCTGTCAGTTCAGGTCAGGCGCCAGTCATTTAGGATTAACGTAACAGGGAATTTCTTCATTCAGCAAGGAAAGAATCTTGGGAATTCTATCCCAGTTTGATTTATTTTCACAGGTACAGCTTGGTCTACCCACATTTGTGTTCAGCAGCAAACCGACCCCGGGTCTGGATCATGGGCCTTAAATCACTGTCGGCAGTAGTGTGCTCAGTCCCACATGTAACACTGCCAGAACATCCTGTAGGTCATGCATTTTGTGACTTCACTGCCCCAGAGAGCTGTGAATGCTCAGTTATTGAGTATATTTTAGACAGATGGATTTACTTTGGGGCATCAAAGAATATGTTGTGGGGAGATTGGAGAACAGGCTCGAGGGGCCGTATGGCCTCATCTGGTTATTTGTTGCTTTGTAACCTCAGTGCTTATCAAAGGAGAGAGATCATGCGCACAAGATCAGGGTCCATTAATCGGGAAGTCTCTCAACAAAAGGACAGCTTCAGTTAACAGTAAAAGGAGCCACAAGTGGACAATAACATGGAGCATGGAAATAGAACAGTTTGAAGCCAGGGCCCCATTTATTCCAATGGCAGGGAAACTGGGAAGTGTGGAGTTACTTTTCAGTCAAAGAGGACTTAATTCTTATTCCATTTTCTTCATTTAAGAGACAATCAAATTGGATTAAACTGGACTGAAACTGAAGTCTCCAGTTGAATTGATCTGAATGAGGGGAATAGAGATGAAAATCCTCAAAACAACAAAAGGAAAAGCTTGGAGGATCCAAAGAGAAAGTTCAAGACCAATGGGGCTGATGTCATACGTTGGAGAGACTCAGGAACCAGTTAAAGTAAAGTACATAACAGTCTAGAAAGCTAATTTGTAGTTTTATAAAGCAGGAGACAGCTATCTCCTCAATATCATTGACATCTCACCCAGTGTTGGAATGAAGAGTGGGGAATAACCTACAGCCCAAGCTTAGAGCAAGAGCTGAGGATTCCCATTACCTGCAACCTGCTGCCACACTCATGGAGTCCATAGTCAAAGAGGACAGTGTGGTTCTGAGAGTAGATCCTGGTTGGCCAACAACCTGCTGTCCCCGGGGTCAGGTCAGCAGCTTTGATCAGGTGCCAGGTTCCAAATAAATCCAGCTGGACCCTGAGCAGCAGCTTGTCCTCTCCACACTGCACCATCACAGTCTGCAGTGGAGACACACTTCCACCCTCAGACACACGGAAATGGAAACCAAAGGGAGGGCCAGGAGGAGAGACTGTCTGAGGCACAGGGGTGGCTTTGACTCTGGCCTAGAAACTGTTGCCAAGTATCAGAGCCACAAACAGCTCCAACTAACACCAGCACTGGGAACAAAGCCCTCACTACAAAATCCCCCATGATACCAAACAACTCAACCATCCCTTCAGCCACCGAGCAGCACCTTTTATACACACCAGCTGCACTCACCTGACACCAATGAGACCAGAAGCAGCAACGTTGAACCAATTAACCAGCCCCAATCTCCACAATCTCCACCAATGACAGAACTCATGGGTTTATTACCAGGAGGGCCGGTTTTATTTGGACCAATGGGAATCACTCTGAGTTGCTCTGGTGTCACCTGACTGAATTCAGCTCCACAAGTTCTCATGTTGAAGGCACCATTAATCCAATCATCTCACGTGGTTTTGTTCATTGATCCATGAGGATGACTGGTGGGCACTGCCCACACTGACCCAGGGAGCTTGGCGTGCAGACTGATAAATGGAGTGATGGGAAATGGAGACTCTCACACTGCTACAACAACAACAACAACTTGTAATAAATCCCAGGAAGTTTCGAAATGTAATAGGTTTTGAGCAAGTGGTCGGGGAGAGGTGTGGAAGAACAGAAGGGAAGGTGTGTGATAGGGAGGAGGGCAAGAGAGATTAAAGGATAAAAGGTTTCATGGAATAAAAGCCAAAGGCAGTGGTAATGGGTAAAGGAAAGAAACAGAAGGTGTCCAGATGAGGTGTGAATGGCTGCATAGCAACCGTCTGAATGTAACATGAAGGAATAAAGAAAGAAACGAGACCCAAACAAACCAGCAAAAAAAAACAAAATGAAGACAGAGGGTCTGATCTAAAAGTGTTAGCCTCAGTGCTGAGTCCAGAAGGCTGTCGAGTGTCCAGTCGAAAGATGACGTGCTGTTCCTCGAGCTTGTGTTGAGCTTCATTGGAAAACTGTAGCAGGTCAAGGACAGAAAGGTCAGAGTGGGAGCAAGGTGGAGAATTCAAATGACCAGCAACAGGAAGCTCAGGGTGTTACTTGTGGACTGAACGGAGGTGTCCGCAAAGCGGTCACCCATTCTGCATTTGAACTCCCCAATGTAGAGGAGACCACATCGGGAGCAGTGAATACCGTATACTAAATTGAAAGTAAAGGAAATCGGTGTCCGCAGCATTTTCCACTTGAAAATCTGAACTTTTTCCTCATTTTGTTTTTAATGTCTGTGCTTATCCACAAAACCTCAGGAGATAAGGGTGATCGAGAAACATTTCATGTCAGTTGATGAGTCCTGACTAATAGAAAAACAAAGTTAAACCATCGTTCTGCTGCAATGCTTCCCCTGTCTGAGGAGGGACTGATAAAGATTAGGAACATTGGAACAAGAGGAGGTGGTTTTCCCTCCCACCATTCAGTTAGATCACAGCTGATTGGTCCCTCACCACCATTTACCCACCTTAGCTCCAGATCCCTTGAAATCATTCCTCACCAAAATTCTCCCAATCTCAGTCTTGTTATCTGCAGTTGTCCCAGCATCCACAGCCTTTTGGGGGTAAATTCCCGGTTTCTTTGTGTGAAAAGTTATTTCTTGATTTCCCTCCTAAATGACTGAGCTCAATATGTTCCCTCATTCTTCATTCCCCCAACAGAGGAAATAGTTTCTCCGTATCGACCTCTTCAATCCTTTTAACATTCTAAACACCTCAATCTGATCATTGCTCAATCTTCTAAACTCAATGGAATACAAGCCAGGCTTATACAAGCTCTCCTCATAATTTAACCCTCGAAGCACCGTTTTCATTCTGGTGAATCTACCCGGCACTTCCTGAGCTGGGTGCCCAGAACTGAATATAATATCCAGATGGGGTTTGACCAAGGTTCAATACAACTGAAGCAGAAATTCATTCCTTTTACAATCCAGCTTCCTTGAGGTAAGAGTCAACATTCCACTCATCGTTTTTTTATTGCTACCTTTACCTGACCACCAGCTTTTAATGATTTGTGTCTTTGGAATCTCAAACCACTTTGTTCCTCTCCAGTTCCTGGTTTCTAACCATTTGGAACATTTTGAAATTTATTTTTTCAATTCCAAAATGGATGACCTCACTCTCACCCACATCAAACTCCATCTGCCAAGGTTTTGTTCTCTTACTTCATCTTTCAATGTCTCTCCCCGCCTCCATCTGCACTAATTCCTATTCTCCTAATTCAGTGTCATTTACAAGCTGAACACACAACTCTATCCTGATCCAACTCACTATAAAAATGGTGAATGTTGAGCCACAGTGCAGATTCCTGTGAAACACCCCTTGTCACATCCCATCAATCTGAGACCAGACACTGTATCCCCACTCTCTGTTTCCTACCTCACAACCAATTTCCAACCCACATCTAAAGCTTCCCTCCAATTCCATCTGCTCTTATTATTGCCAATAATCTTTTGTGTGGCACCTTAATATGTTCGTTCTAGAATTCCATATCTCTAACACCCATATACACCAGCACTTTTCCAGCACTTTCTGTTTTTATTTCAGATTTCCAGCCTCAGCTGTATTTTTGCTTTTCTCCATCTAAACCCCTCTGTCTACCTTATTACAGACCTCCTCAGGATGTTCACACTGGTGGCACAATGGTTGCTGGAATGGGCGACTGCTGCGCCCCAGCAGCCAGCTCCTCCTAACCCACCTGAAGGACAACCTAGGGCTGTGGAGGTTCGTGAGGAAGGGGAAGGTTCTGAGAGCACCTCAGACCCTCATCTTCTCATAACTCCCAGCCCCTCCACCAGAGCACTCATGCGCGGTACTTGTCCCAGTGACAATGGCTTCCCCTGCGGAAATGCAGAGGCCGCAGTCTGAATGAGTCCCCAATGGGTAACGGGTCCGTGCTCGATGTAACAGGCCACCACACTCCTCGATGCTGTACAGCACGAGAGGTGAGCAGCCTCCTCCACCTCCTCTGAGGCAACTTGTCCTCAATCACTTCATTAACATCACCCTTACACAAGCTGTAAACACACATATCTATTGCAAAGAATGTTTGGGTCTGTTTTTGCACCCTCGGTGGGAATGTTAACAGAGTGAACGCGGTCCTTACCATTGGCACTGAAGACTGCATTCTGAAATCCAGCTCTCATTGACACCATCAGGAGCCAGGGTGTGCCAATGCATGTCCAGCAGTGGAAGGCTGTTTCCTTCTCCAGACCTTCAGATGAGGCTGTAATACACCAAGGGTTGTGGATTGAGATGCTCCTTGCAGCATTTCTTGTTCATCAGTGATCAGACTCAAAGATCAGATGGAGTTTATCAGGTACACTTCAGCCATGAGTGCTGTGTTGAAGGCAGTCATCCACACGCGACTGTTGGACACTGACTAAAGACGATTCCCCACATGTCAAGATGCCGTGTATGTTCCAGGGAAGGATGTTTGTGTGGTTTCTCCACTACACTTGAAGCATTTGTCTTCTCGGTGGTAGAGGCTGTGGGTTCACAGGGAAGCCGAGGGGTTTGGCAGCACTGCATGTTGCAGATGTCACACACTCCTGACACTGGACACCGGTGCTGGATGGATCATGTGGAAGGTAGTTGGAGGAGTGGTGAAACAGTCTGTGCAACATCACCCTGCTCAATGTGTAGTCACTGCAGTTCTGTACACATAAACAATCATATTTTACTGATGAACATTCCCAGAGAGGAGTCACATCTGCTCAAAGTGCATGTTGAGAAATTGGGTAAGTGCTTACCATGATTGTGTATTTTTGTGAATGGTGGACTTTATGAGATGTTAATGTTTTAAACTGCCTGTACAAAGCAAATCTGTCTGTATCATAAGAGACACTTCCAACTGAAACAATCCCATCAAATTAACAGGGAATCAAGTACATGTTTAAGTTTTAAACCTGGACACATTCCCTCTGTAGGAGCTCGGTGGTTTATTTTTAATGGTGAAACACAGCAGATTATTTGATTATCGAGTGTGGATTGGAGCAGCATTTTCAATAAGATGCCGAATTCTTCATTTTGCCCCCTTCCTGGTTGTGTCAGCTGGTGGACTTTCTACTGCCAGACACTGCCCTCTGCCTCCAGCTTATGGGCTCCCTGATCTCACTCAGAAACAGGCAGATGTTGTGATTTCAATCACTACAAAACAGAATTGGCAGTGGAGCTGTATCCGTTTTCCTGAAAACAATGCAGCTGTTTCTGCAGGTTGCACTGCACATGGACAACTGGCTAATAGGAACCATTTTAGAAAATAAACTAGATTAAACTAAACCAAGTAATTTGTATGGTATTTGTACAGTTAATTAATAAACATTTCAAATTTCAAAATGCATTTCAGAAAGAGCTGTAACAGCTCAGATTAATATTAAAATAGTGCCTGTTGCGATGTGCAAAGCTTGTTTAGTTTGCTGACATTTTATAATTAAAGACTTTACAGTGCAGACCATCCATTCCGCCATACTATTGGGCCTGGGGTAGTGTGGGTGATGAGGTAATATGGTCAACTCCCCACTTTTCACACATCACCTTGAACGGTTTTCCAGAATATTGGGCTCCGTTGTTCGAAACAACTTCTTACGGTGCCTCAAATAGCCTGAAGATTGAACTCAATGGGCAGAAAATTTCGGCCCCGTCACGGCCATAAAAGTGCCCATCCAGGTTCATTTTAAAGGATGTGAGGTAACCCGCCTCCACCATCCTCCCAGGCAGCAAATTCCAGACCGTCACAACCCTCTGGGTAAAAAAGTTTTCCCTCACATCCCCCCTAAACCTCCTCTCCCTCACGACTGACCTTTCAGCTATGGGGAACAGCTGCTCCCTATCCATCCTCTCCATGCCCCTCATAATCTTGTACACCTCGATCAGGTCGCCCCTCAGTCTTCTCTGCTCCAACGAAAACAACCCAAGTCTATCCAACCTCTCTTCAAAACTTCAATGTTTCATCCCAGGCAATATCCTGGTGAATCTCCTCTGTACCCCCTCCAGTGCAATCACATCCTTCCTATAATGTGGCGATCAGAACTGCACACAGTACTCCAGCTGTGGCCTCACCAAGGTTCTATACAATTCCAACATGAAATCCCTACTTTTGTAATCTATGTCTCGATTGATAAAGGCAAGTGTCCCATATGCCTTTTTCACCACCCCACTAACATGCCCCTCCGCCTTCAGAGATCTATGGACACACACACCAAGGTCCCTTTGTTCCTCACAACTTCCTAGTGTCATGCTATTCATTGAATATTTCCTTGTCAAATTACTCCTTCCAAAGTGTATCACCTCACACTTTTCAGGGTTAAATTCCATCTGCCACTTATCTGCCTATTTGACCATCCTGTCTCTATCTTCCTGTAGCCCAAGACACTCGACCTCACTGTTAACCACCCGGCCGATCTTGCCACCATTCGCCACTTCTGTCTGCTTTCTGTCCCATAGCCAGTGTCATATCCACAATGTCACTGCCCCTTTAATCTATGGCTTTCACTTTCCTAACATGTGACAATTGAAAGTCCATATACATAACATGAACCAGGCTGAGCTCATCAACCCCCTCCATTACTTCATCAAAGAACTCCAAGTTGGTCTGACACGATTTCCCATGAACATAGCTGTGCTGCTGCTCATTTATTAACTCATGGGGCAGAATGTTCTGGGTGACGAACAGGGGGGTCGGGCCCCACACATCAGCATTTAAAATGGCGCTCGGTGACGCCGGGTGAGAGTCCTGATGTCACCTCGCGCCATCGCGATATTTCGCTGGGTGGGCGCGCGATGAAGTGTGACACTCACCTGCCATTAATTAAAGGGCTTGTTAAGGCCCTTAACGCCGATTTTGAGGTGCCCGTGTGATCTTCGGCTCGGTGCACGGGCACAACGGGCAGGTGGGTAAGTGAATTTTTAATGAAACTCATCCACGGGCGGGATATGTGGGCTCAGTGGGGTTGTCAGTGTTTTATGTGAAACATTTATTGCAGCAAGTTTTTTAAACTTGCCTGTGTGATCTGTAGCAGCTCAGAACGAATTCCAGCAGCTTTCTCTGTACTTTGACGCTTCAGCTCAGCACTCTTCAGTCAGGAACCTTTATCGGGCCTGCAGCTTTCCAGAGGCCTCCATTCAGCCTGGGTATGGGTTCTGACATCTCCACAGGAGGCAGCTCCTCTGAGGAGGAAGGGAGGGATAGGATAAGGAGGAGGCCAGGAGTGGACAATCTGCCTCCAGGGGAGCCACCTTTGGGAGGCCAGGCACAGGCACAAGGGACGCAGGTCCAAGAGGGAGTCCAAGGTGGAAGGGGCCGCAGAAGACGACACTATCCCACTGCCAGGATATACAGGCGGCGAAGCAGCTACCTCAATATGACTGAGGTGCATTGCTGAAGGAGGCTCCGACTGTCAAAGGAAACAGTCAACAGCATCTGTCAGATGCTTGGCCCTGAGATCTCCCCTAACTGTGTGGGTGGACACCCCATGCCAGCGGTTCTGAAGGTCACAGTTGCCCTCTACTTCTATGCCTCTGGCTCCTTCCAGGGCTCAGTGCGTGATCTTTGTGGTGTCTCCCAATCAGCTGTCCACACTTATGTCAAACAGATTACACTCTGTCACGCTCTGTTCAGATGGGCATTGACCTTCAGCCACTTCCGCTGTGACCAGGCAAGTCAGACACAGCTAACCAGAGGCTTCGCGGCCATTGCTGGCTTCCCCCGCGTCCAGGGTGCTATAGACTGTACACATGTGGCCATCAAGGCGCCGCAGGTGAACCCGGTGCCTTTGTCAACAGGAAGGGCTTCCACTCCATGAACGTGCAGAGAGTGTGTGATCACAGGATGCTGATTCTGAAAGTCTGTGCAAGGTACCCAGGCAGCTCCCACGACGCCTACACCCTCAGACACTCCCAGGTGCCGGGGCTCTTCAGTGCTCTGACTCGGCTGGATGGATGGCTGGTGGGTGACAAGGGCTATCCCCTCAGAAGGTGACTCATGACGCCTCTCCACTAGCCAAGAACAGAAGCTGAGCAGCGCTACAATAGGAGCCACGCCTCCACAAGGGCTGTGGCGGAGAGAGCCATCGGTCTTCTCAAGTTGTGCTTCCGATGCCTGGACCGCTCAGGGGTCACACTCCAGTACCCCCCCAGATCGTGTCTTGGTGATAGTGGTTGCATGCTGCACTCTCCCCAATCTTGCACTGGAAAGGGGGGATGCAGTGGACGATGAAGACCTTGATGCAGTGGATGAGGCTGCACACGATGAATCCAGCAGTGCCTCAGAGGATGAGGAAGCAAAGGGCAATGATGAGGGGCAGCACGCCAACCCGCTACTACACCAAGGAGGCAGGGACACCCGGGAGACTTTAATCCAACGAACCTTCAGCTCGCTCCGCACAAACGGATCTGCAGGACCAGAATTGCCTGGCGCATCCATAAGCGGCACTTAGGTGCTACATCTTCCACCTTATCAGCTGCCACAAAAATCAAAACAAAATGTTGCTCCAACATTGAAAAATAGAAATTCCCTAATCTCGGGCCAACACAAAAGCACCAGTGACAAAACCGTGGTGGGCCTAACGTGCCTTATGCTTACGTTTGTGGGTGCTACGTCTTGGTGCCACCCCATCGCTCGGAGTGGCTTGTGAGACAGCCTGCTGACTCTGCTGTCCTGTTGGCCTCGATGACCTTGGCGGACGTCCTCTGGCCCGTGGAGCCTGTGCTGGCACAGCCTGGGAGGGAGTGGCCAGTTCCACAGCTGGCACCTCCCCAGTTGTCGCAGCCTCAACAGATGCAACGGTCACTGGCAGAGGGGCAGAGCTGCTGCCCTCATCCGGAGCGCCCTGAGAGGAGCCCGCACAGACAACAGGCAGCTGCTGTGCTGATGTGAGGTCACTTTGGACCTCCCTGCTCACCGCAGGTGGATGGGCACCACGCTGGGACAGTTGGTACCCAGAACGTCTTCCACATTGCCAATGACCACCTGTGGCCAGTAGCGTTGTGAGGACTTGCAGGTCCGAGCGTAACCCCATCAGAAGCTGATCAATTTGTTTGAAGCCCCTCTCCATGAGAGTGGCCAATCTCTCCATGGAAGAAGCCTGACGCTCTGACATGAGGTTCATGCCATCACTGACACTCTGCCTGGATTCCTCCACCACAGAGACGAAGTGAAGCACACTCTCATGCAACACTCCCAGATGCTCCCGCGCACCCGTCCGCTTGTCCTGCAGCTGCTGCATGGCGGACATCTCCAGAGGCACATCATCACTGCCGGACTCAGCATGTGCCTAGTCCCCTGCAGTCCACCGGCTGCTGGCACCATCTGTCTGTGCCATCTCCTCCAGCGATTGTGAAGTGCCCTCTCCACTGTGCTACGGGACACTAGCTGATGTTACATTCCCCACTGATGTGGTAGTCGCTGCGCTGGTGTCTGCCTCACTGAAATGGTGTGACGCTCGTGACAATTGATACCCCTCAGGTGTGGAAGGGGGCATCTGGACGTCCTCATTGCGGCCATGCTCTGATGATGCTGAAATTAACAAGGACAGTGGGTCAGTTAGCGTTCAGTCAGAAACACAATTCATCCCTTTCCCCCCAGGCTCATAATGCGCTCAACCTTCAAGTACCATAGGAGAGGAACATTGGTGGGGTGGTCAGGAGGAGGCCCAAACATTACAGGCACATACAGACAGGCTGGTCAGATGGCCTAAGGAATGCCACATAGAATGTTATGTGGATAAGTGTGAGGTTATGCACTTGGGCAGGACAAACAAGGTACGGGAATACAGGAGAAATGGTAGGACCGTGGAAAGTAAGGATGATTACAGGGACCTTGCTGGGCAGACCCGTTAAGGTAGCAGAACAGGAACATGGTGCAGGGAGAACCCATCTTCTCATCAACCACTAAGCCTGATGTAAGCATGGTCACTATCTGCTTGACCACCCAGCTCACGCCAAATTCCCAACGCAGTAACGACACTAAGACATGGAGGGGGGTGGCCTCAAAGGCTAAGGCTACCTGCTGGGTAAAATGGCCAAGGTCAACATGGTCCTCACCCTTCCAAAGCACAACAAACCATTGAAGCGCTTGCGACACTGGATCCATGTTCACTGCACAACATCCCTGGAAGTGACCACCTCCGCCACCTCCTGCCAGGCCCGCTTCATCACGTGGGGGGGCCCTCCTCCTCCCATCCTGGGGAAACAGGACCTCTCGCCGGGCTGCCACCTCCTCAACAAGGGCAGCAAGGCAGTCATCAGAGAAGCGAGGGGCACATTGGCCCCCTGCTTGCCTACCCTGCAGCCTGCCCTGCTCCTGGCCCACACCCTGCAGCCTGCCCTGCTCCTGGCCCACACCCTGCAGCCTGCCCTGCTCCTGCCCCACACCCTGCAGACTGCCCTGCTCCTGGCCCACACCCTGCAGCCTGCCCTGCTCCTGGCCCACACCCTGCAGCCTGCCCTGCTCCTGCCCCACACCCTGCAGCCTGCCCTGCTCCTGGCCCACACCCTGCAGCCTGCCCTGCTCCTGCCCCACATCCTGCAGCCTGCCCTGCTCCTGGCCCACACCCTGCAGCCTGCCCTGCTCCTGGCCCACACCCTGCATCCTGCACTCCTCCTCTGGCCTTCCCTCTACCACAGCCTGCTGTGCAGACCCCCTGCAGTACAACCTGGAGCTGGCCATGGTGATCAGCTTAAAGGAGGCTGCCTGGCCTTATTTTATACAGACTGCCGGTTCCCCATTGGAACCAGCGGTCTGGACACGCCCGCAGCAATTTTAAAAGTCCCGCTCTCCACGAGAGTGTGAAATGCGCTGGGTGGGCCTTAATTGGCCCCCCTGCGAAAAATGGCAGCGCTGCCCACAATTGCTTCAGCTCCACCCACCGGCCGAATGGAAAATTCAGCCCATGTTTTCCAAGCCATATTTTAAGTTGTTGCAGATTTTAGAAGTTAGAAGTTTCCCCCAATGTTTCACTGATGTGAGACAGCTGGTTTGTAGTTACAGGGTTTATCCCCCTCCTTTTTTAAACCGGGTGTAACATTAACAACCCTCCAGTTCTCTTGCATCACCCCCATATCCAAGGAGGATTGAAAGGTCATGGTCAGTGTGCCCACTATTTCCACCATTCCTTCCCTCAGTGACCCTCTCACATCCCATCCAGACCAGGTAAATGTTTTACTTTATTGTGGTACAAAAAGTGTTGGATTGGAAGGGGTTAACTGAACTTGTTTGTTCAGTGACTGTAATTAATGTCACTCTCCATGGATCCTAATTGTGTCACTGGAGGGTTTCCCTCTTCTGTTAATAAGGGAATCCGTTCAATGTGTTATCCCATAATGTCAGCGGGAACATCACCACCGGCACTGACAGGGATCAGCGGCTCCAGAGAGAGGGAGAGGATGGATCGGAATCTGAGAACAATGGATTGGAATGTTACAACAATGGATCGGAATCTGAGAACAATGGATTGGAATGTTACAACAATGGATCTGAATCTGAGAACAATGGATTGGAATGTTACAACAATGGATCGGAATCTGAGAACAATGGATCGGAGTTTAACCGATGGGCTTGGCTGGCTTTCTAATATTTCTGATTGGATGACATTATCATGGCGAGTTTATGGGCTACTTCTGGTTATTCAAGCAGGTTACTACCCCATCCTTGCTATTGTTGGTGTCCCTGGTAAGTCTCTGTTTCCAGCTATTAATTCAGTAAACCGTGTTTAGCTGCTTTAAAGGGATGTTGGGGAGAGGGATTGGGGTGGGATGGAAAGCACAAGGTCCATGGTCCCACCATCTGCAGCTTGGACATGATTCCAGACAGCAGGATGAGGGGCAGCTGGGAGTTAAGAAGGGGTCAAGGCAGAAACATAACATCACCCTAAATGCTCGCACTGACACTGGATGCTCCAGTCTCTGTCACAGCTGGTCCCATGATATGGAGAACCATCGCCTCACTCAGGCTGAGAGGAGGAATGTTCACCTGCCCCATCGGTTTTCTCTCTCTCCCTTTGATTATGGAATCACCACTTCAATCACTCCATTATTGTTGGCTGCCTGGCCATCAAGCTCTGGAATTCCCCCCCTACACATCTCCACCTCTCAATCTCACCTTGCTCCCCGAAAGTCACTCCATAAAACTTACCACTTTGACCAAGCTTTTAGTCATTCCTCATATCTCCTTATGTGCCTCAGTGTCATATTTTGTTTTATATTGCTCCTGTGAAGTGTCTTGAGGGGGAAAGGAGGAAGTGGAGGATCATGATCAACATTTAGTTTATTAATTTTAGTGTCATTGCTTTTACCATTTAATCTCTCCTGCCTTCACCACATCATAAAATTCCTTGTTTCTTCTTTCAGGAAGAATCATTGCAATAGATCCCTGGACACAGTGCTTCTGAAAATCTCAATTTCCTGAATCAGTCTGAAAGCTTTGTTCCAACCCTGAAGAATAATTTTCCTATTTTTTCCCCTTCCTCACAGCTAACTCAGTGACGATTGCGATCCTGTCTAAGGGAAAATGTGGTCTCTCTAAATGTGTGACATGCTACCTGGTGGCCATGGCAGCAGCAGATCTACTGGTAATTATCATCGACCTGATATTGAGACACATTCCAATTGTTTATTGGGAACAGTTTCTTTTCCTGAAGTTCATGCCGATATGTAATATCCACGGCATCCTGCTTTATGCAGCCACTGACTGTTCTGTCTGGTTCACCGTCACTTTCACCTTTGATCGCTTCATGGCCATTTGTGGCCAGAAGCTGAACAGTAAATATTGCACCAGTAAAATGGCAGCTATGGTTCTGGGAACAGTGACTGTTCTGAGCTGTTTAAAGAATATTATCTGGTATTTTATATACACAGGTCGGTATTTGCTCTTCAACTCCCCCTTCTTTTGTTTCGTACCAGAGTCGGTTCGGTTTTCTACAGTCTGGGTATCAATCGAGTTCCTCCATCAGATTATAACCCCGTTTATCCCATTTGTTGTGATTTTGCTGCTCAATGTTTTCACTGTCAGACACATTTTAGTGAGCAGCAGAGCCCGCAGGAGACTCCGGGCTGACAGCAGTGGGGAGAGTCCCAGAGACCCAGAGATGGAGAGTCGAAGGAAATCCATCATTTTACTGTTTGTTATCTCGGCAAATTTTATCCTGTTATGGACGACGTTAATGGTTCATTCTGTATGGTACCGGATGTGGTTATTACGGTATAGGTCTGTACAGTTTCATTCAGTTGTACGGGAAATAGGCTTCATGCTGCAGCTCCTGAGTTGCTGCACAAACACTTGTATTTATGCCGTGACCCAGACTAAGTTCAGAGAACAGTTGAAGAATGTGCTGAAATATCCATTAAATCTAATTGTTCATTTAATTCAATGATGAAAGGAACTGAATCACCGGGATTAAAATTGTACAGTTGAAGGCTCATTGAGCTGAAACGTTTCACAGTATCACAATATCTTTAGAGTGCAGAAGGAGGACATTCGGCCCATCGATCCTGTACTGGCTATCTGAAAGAGCTTTCCACCTAGTTCCACTCCCCTGCCTTATCCCCGTCACCTTGCACATTCTCTCCTACATTGGGCAGAATTTAATGGGGCCATCAAGAGTGGGAATGTGGTGGGCGGAGTGACTTAATCAGGCAGGAACCGAAATCTCATCTTCCCGATGGCGGAAGGTGGTGACATCGTGGATTTGTCACTGGACTCGTCATCCCTGAGACCCAGGGTAATGATCTGGGAACCCAGGTTCAAATCCCACCATGGCTGATGGTGAAATTTGAATTCAATAAAAATCTGGAATTAAAAGTCTGATGATGACACCAAAACCATTGTCGATTATTGTAAAAACCCATCTGGTTCACTAATGTCCTTCAGGGAAGAAAATCTGCTGTCCTTACCTGGTCAGCCTACATGTGACTCCAGACCCACAGCAATGTGGCTGATTCTTAATGCCCTCTGAACAAGGGCAATTAGGGATGGGCAATACATGCTGGCCCAGCCAGCGATGCTCACATGCATGAATGAATGAAAAAAGAGAGTTTAATGGGTTGAGTTGGTGACGTTTCAGTGGTGGGTCGGCATTCACAGTGTTCGATGACGGGAACTTCTTTTCCCTACATGAGCATCCCACTAATACTCATTAAATTACAACTTTTCCACATTAAGTCCGACCATCAAGATTAAGTCAGAGGTGAACGGGAAACTTGTGCCACCTGATTTAGGGCTGGTTAAAGGTGGCATGCACCAGGTGAGCTGGTCCATTTGGTCAAGCAGTGAGTGGTTCTCTTTGCTGAACTCTGAGGCAAAGAGGAGGGGAACAGGAGAATGTTCACAGACATGGACTGTCAGTAGCAGCAAGAGCGGAGAGGGGGGTATTGCAGGTGGGGTCGGGGTATCAACAGGAGCAACAGAAAGACACTGGGGTGTTGTACGGTGTGAGTAGGGGTGAAGAATTGGGAGGAGAGCAAATGTCTTGTTTGGGTCCATCATGTCAGATGTCATCGGGTCCTGGGTGGCAGTTGTACCCCACAGGGAAGATCCACACTCAGAGAGGGCTGTTGAAGCTTGATGGAGGGCAGGTGCAGCTTGAGGGAGGGCAGGTAAATGCCCCACGTGCCCACCGTGTGATCACACCTGCCCCACGTGCCCACCATGTGATCACACCTGCCCCACGTGCCCACCGTGTGATCACACCTGCCCCACGTGCCCACCATGTGATCACACCTGCCCCACGTGCCCACCGCTGGCTCTTTACATTTTAATTGGTCTGGTGTCCACGCCGGCTCTCGACACGCAAACGGAATTGGCCTCACTCCCACTCCCACCAACGGGACCCAGGCTTCGCGTATTAAATTCCGCCCAGTGTGTCTGACCGTCCGAGATCTGGAAAAGGTTTCCGTTTAGGACAAATGCAGCAAATCAAATATCCATCCCACCCCGAGAGAGGGAAAAACCAGAGAAAAGGACAGAAGGAGATCGAGACTCAGTTAAATAGAGAAAATGGAAATATTTCCCACCCTTAATGTCTCTCTATTCCAGTCCAATCTTCAGCGCTGGGGAAATACTTTCCGAGTAAATCAGGCAGCTCGAGAATCGAACCCAAATGGTGACACAAAGGAAAGGAGAAAAGTCCGGAATAAGCTCGGGACCTTTCGATTTTCAGTCTAACCCCCTCCCAACTGAGCTCTGTAAGGGGCTATTCAAGCAAGGGGTTTGGAAGTGGGTGAAGGGGCGGAGAGACGGTGGGAGTGAGAGGGACAGTGAGTTGGCCGTGGTCAATAGAAGGTCAGGAATGAAGGTCAGAGGAACAGAACAGGCTGGAAACATAGAAAAAGTGAGGAGCCGAGGCTGTGAGAAAGAGAGAGTAAAGGACAGGCTTGTTCAGTTGGTTGGGCTGTGGGGTTTATAATAACCGGGATCTGGGTATGATCCTCTCCCAGCTCAGAGGGAATTGGACCAACATTCTGTCCGTACAATTATAGAATGATGCAAGGAAGCAGGAGGCTATTTGACATCTCACAGGCAATCTCCAACTTGGAATTCCTCAGCAGAGAGTTGAAGAAATGTTTGATCAAAATGAAATTCAACAACAGAGTTACCTCCCAATAGCACCTCGCTGTTAAAGACTCAACTTAATTTCATTTCTGTAGCTGGGAGTCAATGCTGCTCAGTGGAATTTCTGACCCATCCCTCTCTTCACAATCCATTAGTGTTGAGAAAGCAATGGGGAATGTTATACACATATGGTGTACTCTCCGAATTGCTTTCCTTTTTTTTGGAAAAATATATTTCATTCATAAAATACCTGGAAGAACATTACAAAACATTTCTAAATCGCCATCACAAAAAGTACAATCAGAATCAACTTTTACACATGGATCACGAGCTGCTTCAATACGATCAATGAATTTTACAACCATTTCAATCTGGTCATTACAGACAATCAGACAATGGGATTGGAGTTATCAACATACAACATGTTGCACTCTGAGGTGCTTCAATACAATTAGAATACAATGAGTATTCAATGCAGACATTCATTGTGAGCTGGACAGCCCGAGGGGTCTATACACTTCCCAGCCCCAAAGAGCGTCTTTCACCGAGTTGATGATCCTCCCGCGTAGTTGATGTTTGTCTCGGTGTGTGTCCCTGGGAACAGCCCGTAGAGCACAGAGTCTTGTGTCACAGAACTGCTCAGGATGAACCTCGACAGAAACCACTGCACCTCTCCCCAGACCTTCTTTGCAAAGACACAATCCACAAGGAGGTGGACAACGGTCTCTTCCCCACCACAGCCACCTCGAGGGCAACATGCAGAGGGGGTGAGACTCCTGGCGTGTAGGAAGGATCTGACGGGGAGGGCCTTTCTCACCACCAGCCAAGCTACATCTTGGTGCTTGTTGGAAAGTTCTGGCGATGAGGCATTCTGCTAAATGACTTTGACAGTCTGCTCGGGGAACCATCCCACAGGATCCACCCTCTCCTTTTCCCACAGGGCCTCTATGACGTTACCTGCCAACCACTGCCTGATGGATATGGGGTCAAAGGTTTTTCTCCGCATAGATTTTTCCACGATGGACAGGTGGTACGTGCCATGCCGGTCCAACTACTTGGAGCGTTCTGCGGCAGCGTGGCCAGACCCATCCTTCGCAACACCGGGGACAGGTAGAACCTCAGCACATAGTGACACTTGGTGTTTGCGTACTGAGGGTCTACGCACCACTTGATGCAGCCACACACAAAGGTGGCCCATCAGTATGAGGGCGATGTTGGGCACGTTTTTTCCCCCTTCATCTAGAGGCTTGTACATCGCGTCCTTGCAGACACGATCCATTTTTGACCTCTAGATAAAGCGGAAGATGGCTCGAGTGATCGCCACCATGCAGGAGCGTGGAATGGGCCAGACCTGCGCCACGTACAGCAACAGCGAAAGTGCCTCACACCTGATGACCAGGTTCTTACCCGCAATGGAGAGGGAGCATCGCTCCCACATGCCCAGTTTTCTTTGCACCATAGACACTCGCTCCTTCCAGTTTCTAATGCATGCCCTGGTCCCTCCGAACCATATCCCCAGCACCTTCAGGCTGTCAGCCCTGACGGTGAAGGGAACAAAGGATCGGTCAGCCCAGTTCCCAAAGAGCATGGCCTCGCTCTTACCACGATTTAACTTGGTTCCCGAGGCCAGTTCGAACTGGTCGCAGATGTGGATCAATCTGCGCACCGACAGCGGATCCGAGCAGAAGACGGCGACATCATCCATGTACAGGGAGGCTTTGACCTGAGTGCCTCCACTGTCTGGGATCGTCACTCCTCTTATGCCCAGATCCTTCCTGATGCACTCAGCAAAGCGTTCTATGCAACACACGAAAAGAACAGGCGAGAGAGGACAGCCCTGCCTGACTCCAGATTTAATCGGAAAGCTATCTGATTCCCACCCATTCTTACCAAACCTGTTCTCTCTGAGAGTCCCGGACATTTAGTCCTCAGTCCATCCAAATTGCCTCACTTTGGATGGACTGAAGAAACTGTCCTGAACCTCCCTATTGGAGATGTTCTGCTCAGGTGGCATCTGGGGGTTCATGCAGGGAACGGGATTTAAAATGTCCTCTGTTGGAGAATCTTCTCCAATCTTCTCCCCCCTGGGGCGTTGCTGCTCCCGGCATCCCGGAGCTGGGGTGCGCTGAGCGTCTCTCTGCTCCCAGAATACTGGGGCTCGGGTGCGCTGGCCTCTTCGGGTTGTGGGTAAATTTGGGGAGCGCTGGTCTCCTCATTGTCTCCAATGTTCTGGAGCTTGGATGTCTCGTCCTGCAACTCCCTAGAGCTTTTCCGTTTCTTCTGTAGGTGCCGCCCTTGCCTTTCTTCGTCCGAAGAGCAGCGGCCCTTGTCATCCGTGTCGGATAGGAGATGCCTCTTGCCACTTGTCTGGGAAGTGGCTTGGTCCCTTCTTAGTCCCTTCTTCCTTTTGGCTCTCTTCACCAGCTGCCACTCCCCCTGCTGCTTTTCCACTGCTTCCTCCTCCTCCATTGATTTGCTTTCCTGAGGAGTGGGAGGTTCAGGGGGCAGTGCTGTTGATTGGCTGTCTGCTGCCTCAATCTTTTCCTCCACCTTGTCTCTCTCTGTGTCCTCCTTTGTCCCGTTGTTTTCACTGGGGGCCATGGTGCTTGGAGTGTTGCAAGTGTCTTTGGTAGTAGTGACATGAAACATTTCTTCTGCTTCCCCCTCGTTGGCTTTGGCTGCCTGTGCATAAGTGAGGCAGCGTTTGGGGCAGGTCCTGTAGAGGTGAGCTGCCTCGCCACACAGGTTGCAGCACTTAGTCTGTTTTCAGTCCTATATCTGGTGCCCTTCCTGTTTGCAGTTCTTGCAGAGGGCGGCGCTGCAGTTGGCCGCCACATGACCAGACTTGCCGCATGAGCGACAAAGTTTGGGCTGCCCATCGGAGACAAGTTAGCCACAGCTTCCCCCGATAGCGAAGCTGGAAGGAGGGTGGAAGATGGCTCCCTTACCGTCGGTCTTGAGTGTGACCTTGACCTGGCGTTTGCATGTCCAAATCACGAAGGCGTCTCTAACCTCGGTGCAGCTCCCAACCTTGTCGACGTACCTGGCGAGGAAGGTGAGCATGTCGGCGACAGGGACGTGGGGGTTGTAGAGATGCACCGTCACCACGAGGTCCCGTTGCTAAGGCAGAGCAAAGAGTGGCTCAACCGTCAGGATCTTCATCTCCGGCTGGTCTCTCTTCTCCTTGAGCACCTTCAGGAACTTGACGCAAGCTGCCACACGCTTGAAAGTCACGTCGAAACATCCAGCGCTGGGGAAGTCTTGCAGGGAGTAGATCTCATCCGCTTCAGATCCACACGCCTTCAACAGGATCCGCTTGATGAAGAAGGCCCGATCCATGGGTGCTCCTCCTTCACTGTCCTTCACTGTCACCCGAACGGTGTTACGTACCCCATCATATGAGGCTAGACTGGTTATAACCATCGCTTCATGACTACACTTGATCTTAGCCAAAAGGCCGAGAAGCGATTCCATTTGCCTTCCTTGTTACCTGCTGTACCTGCATACTGGCTTTCAGCGATTCATGCACGAGGACACCCAGATCCCTCTGTGCTGAAGCATTTCTGAAGTTTCTCTCCATTTAAATAATAAGTCGCCTTTTTATTCTTCTGACCAAAATGGATAACCGCACACTTATCCACGTTAAACTCCATCTGCCAAATTTTGGCCCATTCACCTAACCTGTCCATATCCATTTGTAAATTTCTTATTTCTTCATTGCAACTTACTTTCCCAGCTATTTTGGTGTCATCTGCAAATTTAGCTATAGTACCTTCTACCCCTGAATCCAAGTAAATAGTTGGGGCCCAAGGACCGAACCCTGTGGCACCCCACTAGTTACAGCTTGCCATCCAGTTAAGACCCATTTATCCTGACTCTCTCCTTTCTGTTGGTTAGCCAATCCTCTATCCAAGCTAATATATTACCCTTAGCTGCGTGTGATCTTATCTTGTGTATTAATCTTTTGTGCGGCACCTTATCAAATGTCTTCTGGAAGTCCAGACATACTACATCTACAGGATCCCCATTATCCACTTTGCTTGTCACATCTTCAAAGAACTCTAGCAAATTAGTCAAACACGATTTACTCTTCGTAAAGCCATGCCGACTCTGATGGATGGCATTTTGAGTTGCATTTTAGGAAGGTAGTGAAGGCTTTGGAGAGAGTGCAGAAGAGGTTTACGAGTTTGGTTCCAGGGGCGAGGAAGTTGAGTTGTGAAGTAAGATTTTATTTTTTTTTTGCAAAAATATACTTTATCCATAAAATATCTTCAACCACATTCCAAACCATTTCAAAAACACCATTACAAAGGTACAATCCGGTTCAACTTTTACAACATGTATCACCAGGTGCATCAGTACAAACAATATTACAATCATTTGCAGACATTCATTTTGAGCTGTACAGCCCGAGGGGATTTAAACAGTTTCCAGTCCCTCGGTGCCCTGTGGTAGAAAGGTCTTAGACAGCGACCCTTCCCCATTGCGCCTTTGCGGCGGCTGCCCCAAGCTTTAGTGCATCCCTCAGCACGTAGTCCTGGACTTTGGAATGTGCCAGTCTGCAACACTCGGTCGGGGACAACTCTTTGCACTCCAAGACCAACAAGTTTCGGGCAGACCAAAGAGCGTCTTTCACCGAGCTGATGATCCTCCAGCTGCAGTTGATGTTTGTCTCAGTGTGTGTCCCTGGGAACAGCCCGTAGAGCACAGAGTCCTGTGTCACAGAACTTCTCGGGATGAACCTCGACAGCAACCACTGCATCTCTCTCCAGACTTTCTTTGCAAAGGCACAATCCACAAGGAGGTGAACAACGGTCCTGTCCCCACCACAGCCACCTCGAGGGCAACATGCAGAGGGGGTGAGACTCCTGGCGTGTAGGACAGATCTGACGGGGAGGGCCTTTCTTACCATCAGCCTAGCTACGTCTTGGTGCTTGTTGGAAAGTTCTGGCGATGAGGCCTTCTGCCAAATGACTTTGACAGTCTGCTCGGGGAACCATCCCACAGGATCCACCCTCTCCTTTTCCCTCAGGGCCTCTAAGACGTTACTTGCCGCCACTGCCTGATAGACTTGTGGTCAAAGGTGTTTTTCTGCATAAATTTTTCCACGATGGACAGGTGGTACAGCACTTAGTGACACTTGGTGTTTGCGTACTGAGGGTCTGCACCCAGCTTGATGCAGCCACACACAAAGGTGGCCATTAGGATGAGGGCGATGTTGGGCACATTTTTCCCCCTTTATATAGAGGTTTGTACATTGTGTCCCTGCAAACCTGATACCTTTCCGACCTCCAGATAAAGTGAAACATGGCTCGGGGAATCGCCACCACGCAGGAGTGAGGAATGGGCCAGATGTGTGCGAAAGAGCGCAGAAATCTCCAAGGCACAGAGCTGCCTGAGGGAGATTAGTTTAAGTTTTAAACATGTAAATAAAGAAATTAAAACATTTTAAAACATGTCCCCTCATGTGTCACATGAGTTGGGGCATGTCAATGAATTTTTAAAAAAATTTTTATTCAATATTTAAACATTTCATGAAGCCTCATCCCGCCTGTGGATTAGCAATAATACTGTGACGGGTGAATTTCTGGAGTGTGTACGAGATGGTGTTTTAGGCCAGCATGTCGAGGACCCAACTAGGGAACAGGCCCTAGATTTGGTATTGTGCACGCCCCCCTTCCCAGGGGATTTTCAATGCTAAAAATAGTTTTCTTACAAACATCTGCTTTCTTTACTTTTCAACATGTACATGTTCCAAAATCCAACTTTCTTTCTTTCTCTCTCTCTCACTTTGCGTCAGTGTCAGAGGCTGCTGTGGGAGAAGCTTTTGAAAGCAGTTGCGTGTCTTGCAGGGCGTGAGTGACAATGCAGCAAGCAAGTGTGCAGAGCTGCACACATAGAGTCCTAGATTGGTTAGAGCAGAAAAGGAGGCCATTCGGCCTGTCGTGTCTGTGCTAGCTCTCTGCAAGAGCAACTCCCCTAGTGCCACTCACCTGCCTTTTCCCCATAGCCCTGCAAATATTTTCTCTTCAGATAATTATCCGATTCTCTTTTCAAAGCCACTCTTGAAAGTGCCCCCAGCACACTCTCAGGCAGTGCATTGCAGATTCTAACCACTCGCTGCGCAAGAAGGTTTCTCCTCATGTCGCCTTGGTTCTTTTGCCATTCACCTTAAATGGGGGTCCTCCATGTTGTGTTTTCCACCTTACGCAAACACACCGACGACACAAAGAGGATTGCTAACTCAATTCTTTGTTTGAAGAGATGAAACATATACAACAATATCTGTGTCTCCAGGACAGCTCCTATCATCGGCCCGATAATTATACATGAATATAAGACCGTAAGCCATAGGAGCAGAAATTAGACCAATCGGCCCATTGAGTCTGCTCCGCCATTCAATCATGGCTAATAAGTTTCTCAACCCCATGTAGGTGTGCGATATTGTGTCAAAGGCCTTCTCCTGATCCAAGCTGATGAGGCAGGTATCCACACCCCTGTCCTGTACATAGGCAATCGTATCCCTGAGCAGCGCCAGGCTGTCAGAGATCTTCCTGCCCGGCACAGTGCAGGTCTGGTCAGGGTGGATCACCACTTCCAGAGCGGATTTGACCCGATTGGCGATGACCTTGGACAGAATCTTATAGTCCACATTCAACAGTGAAATGGGTCGCCAATTTCTAATTTCCTCCCTTCCCCCCTTGTTCTTGTAGATGAGGGTGATGATGCCTTTCCTCATGGATTCTGACATACTGCCGGCCAGGAGCATACTCTCGTACACTCCTAGCAGGTCTGGGCCGATCAAGTCCCACAGAGCCAAATACAACTCCGCCGGCAAGCCGTCGCTTCCGAGAGTTTTACTCTTCTCCAAGGACTCAAGGGCCTTAGTCAGTTCATCAGGATTTAGCGGTTTGTCCAGGCTCTCCCGCGTACTGCTGTCTAAGACCTCCATGATAGAGGATAGGAAGGACTGGGAGGCCGTGCTGTCCGAGGGCTTCACGTCATACAATCCGGCATAAAAGGATTTGCTGATGCTCAAAATGTCGGACTGCGATGACTTTACTGAGCCGTCTTCTTCCTTCTGGCTGCTGATCACAGAGCTCCTTCTGTGTACTTTTTGGAAGAAGAAATGTGAGCACGTCTCATCCTGCTCCACGGAGCGGACTCTAGAACGGAAGATGATCTTGGAGGCCTCCGAGGCAAAGTGCGAGGCTTGCTGGCTCTTCACCCCTTGGAGTTCCTCCTTGACATCGACCCCAATCGACCGCAGCCGGAGCAGATTCTGCATGTTTTTCTGGAGTCGGGACATTTCCCTCTGTTCCTTTCTAGCTTTCTGGGTGCCTTTGAGGATGAAAAACCTCTTGATGTTTCCCTTGATCGCTTCCCACCAGGGTGTCAGGGACTCAAAGAAGGGTTCCACGGTTCTCCAACCTTTGTAATCCCTCTTGAGCTCCTCAATGTTCTCTGGGGTCAGCAGTTGCACATTTAGCTTCCATGCCCCACTGCCCACCCTATGGTCCTTCTCTAAGTGGCAGTCCACCAGTAGGAGGCAGTGGTCAGAGAAAAACACCGGCTTGACGTCGGTGGATCTGACTGTGAATGCACGGGACACAAACAGGAAGTCTATCCTGGAACGAATGGACCCGTCTGGCTGCGACCAGGTGTATCTACGCTGCGCTCCGTCTGCAGGGTTGCTGAAGACGTCGTGCAGCTTGGCATCCTTAACTGTTTCCATCAGGGATCTGGACGTAGCGTCCAATCTGCTGTCGGCCCTGCTGGATCATCCAGCCGCATCGATGATGCAGTTGAAGTCACCGCCCAGAATGACCGGCCTGGAGGTCACCAGCAGCAGTGGGAGCTGCTGAAAAACCTCCAGCCGCTCAGCCCCTTGTGACGGGGCGTACACGTTAATTAACCGGAGTGGAGCGTTCTTGTACATTACGTCTGCTACGAGGAGTCGCCCGCCCACCACCTCCTTGACCTCGGAGACGGTGAAGTTGCCTCCCCGCAGCAGAATACCCAGGCCGGAGGAACGAGAGTCGTTTCCGCCCGACCAGATCGATGGCCCGTGGGACCACCATCGTGACCATTGCCTGTAGGAGCTGAGGTGCGGTATCGCACACTCCTGCAGAAACAACAGGTCAGCTTTGACCTTGGCTAGGTAGTCCAAGGTCGCAACACATCGCGTAGTAGATTTAATGCTACGCACATTTATGGATACAATCTTTAAACCCATTTTAAAGCATTTATTCTCCTACCAAACCCATTGTCTCTGAGAGTCCCAGACCTTTAGTCTGCTCCTTCACCCGTAGTGAGCTCAAATTCCTTCACTTTGGATGGGCTGAGGTAGATCTCCTTGGCAGTGTTCTGCTCGGGTGGCATCTGGGGGTTCGCGTAGAGAGCGGGTTTTGAGATGACATTTGCTGGAGAAGCTTCTCCAAAACTCACCCGCTCTGGGGCGTTGCTGTTCCCGGCTTCCCGGAGCTGGGGTGCGATGATTGCCTCACTGCTCCCAGATTCCAGGGGCTGTGGTGCACTGGCCTCCTCAGGTTGCAGGCAAAGTTGGGGTGCGCTGGTCTCCTTGTTGTCTCCAATGTTCTGGAGCTCGGGTGTCTCGTCCTCCAATGCCCTGGAGCTTTGCCGCCTCTTCTGTAGGTGCCGCCCTGGCACTTCTTCATCCGAAGAGCTGCTGCCTTTGTCATCCATGTCGGATGGGAGACGCCTCTTCCCACTTGTCTGGGAAGTGGCTTTGCTTCTTCTTCGCACCTTCTTCCTTTTGGCTCTCTTCACCGTCCGCCACTCCCCCTGCTGATTTTCCACTGCTGCCTCCTCCTCCATTGATTCGCTGTCCTGAGGACTGGGAGGTTCAGGGGGTAGTGCTGTTGATTGGCTCTCTGTTGCTTCAATCTCTTCATCCACCTTGTCTCTCTCTGTGTCCTCCTTTCTCCCTTTGAGCTCCCTGGGGGCCTTGGTGGTTGGAGTGACACGAAGCATTTCTTCTGCTTCCCCCTCGTTGGCTTTGGCTGCCTGTGCGTAAGTACGGCAGCGTTTGGGGCAGGTCCTGTAGAGGTGACCTGCCTCGCCACACAGGTTGCAGCACTTGGCCTGTTTGCAGTCTTTTGTCTGGTGCCCTTCCTGTTTGCAGATCTTGCAGAGGGAGGCGCTGCAGTTGGCCGCCACATGACCAGCCTTGCCACATGAGCGACAATGCTTGGGTTGCCCAGCGTAGACCAGGTAGCCACGGTTTCCCCCGATAGCGAATCTGGAAGGAGGGTGGAAAATGGCTCCCTTACCGTCGGTCTTTAGCATGACCTTAAACTGGCGTTTGCCTGTCCAGATCCCCAACTCGTCTCGAATCTCGGTGCCGCTCCCCACCTTATCGAAGTACCTGGTGAGGAAGGTGACCACGTCGACGACAGGGACGAAGGAGTTGTACAGATGCACCGTGACCACACGTTCCCGTTGCAACGGCAGAGAAAAGAGCGGCTCCGCTGTCAGGATCTTCATCTCCGGCAGGTCTCTTTTTTCCTCGAACACCCTCAGGAGCTGGACGCAGTCTGCCACCCGCTTGAACGTCACGTCGAAAAATCCAGCGCTGGGGAAGTCCTGCAGGGATACGATCTCCGGAGCTTCAAAGCCGCACGCCTTCAACAGGATCCTCCTGGCGAAGAAGACCCGATCCATAGGTGATCCTCCTTCGCTGTGGTTCACCGTGACTCGGACGGTGTTAGATACCCCATGGTATGGATTTTGATTGGTTATAGCCTTTGCTTCCCGACCTTGCCTTGGCAGAACCATGATAATGTTCTCTCCCGTGCCAGGTAACCAACAAATTTCGGGCAGGCAAAAGAGCGACGTTCAATGAATTGATGATCCTCCAGCTGCAGTTGATTTCGTCTCGGTGTGTGTCCCTGGGAACAGCCCATCGAGCACAGAGTCCTGTGTCACGGAACTGCTCGGGGTGAACCTCGACAAAAACCACGACAACTTTCTCCAGGCTTTCTTTGGAAAGGCACATTCCACAAGCAGCCACATCGAGGGCAACGTGCAGAGGGGGTGAGACTCCTGGTGTGTAGGAAGGATCTGACGGGGAGGGCCTTTCTCACCACCAGACAAGCTATGTCTTGGTGCTTGGTGGAAAGTTCTGGCAATGAGGCATTTTGCTAAATGACTTTGACAGTCTGCTCAGCGAACCATCTGACAGGATCCACCATCTGTTTTTCACGCACAGCCTATAGGACAATACGTGCCAACCACTGCCTCGTGGACTTCTGGCCAAAGCTGTTTCTCTGTATAAATTTTTCCACGAGGGACAGGTGGTACAGCACGGTCCAACTACTTGGAGTGTTCCGCGGCAGCGTGGTCAGACTCATCCTTCGCAACACCGGGGACAGGTAGAACCTCAGCACGTAGTGACACTTGGTGTTTGCGTACTGAGGGTCTGCACCCAGCTTGATGCAGCCACACACAAAGGTGGCCATCAGGATGAGGGCGATGTTGGGCACGTTTTTCCCCCTTTATATAGAGGTTTGTACATTGTGTCCCTGCAAACCTGATACCTTTCCAACCTCCAGATAAAGTGAAACATGGCTCGGGGAATCACCACCACGCAGGAGTGAGGAATGGGCCAGTTGTGTGCGAAAGATTGCAGAAATCTCCAAGGCACAGAGCTGCCTGAGGGAGATTAGTTTAAGTTTTAAACATGTAAATAAAGAAATTAAAACATTTTAAAACCTGTCCCCTCATGTGACAGTGTCTCATGAGTTGGGGCATGTCAATGAATTTTTTAAAAAATTTTTATTCAATTTTTAAACATTTCATGAAGCCTCATCCCGCCTGTGGATTAACAATAATACTGTGACGGGTGAATTTCTGGAGTGTGTACGAGATGGTGTTTTAGGCCAGCATGTCGAGGACCCAACTAGGGAACAGGCCCTAGATTTGGTATTGTGCAATGAGAAGGGGGTAATTAATAACCTTGTTGTACAGGGTCCTTTAGGGAACAGTGAGTATAACATAACAGAATTCTTCATTAGGCTGGAAAGTGAAGTAGTCCGACCTTGGATTTCCAAAAAGCATTTGATAGGGTGCCACATCAAAATATATCACATTTACAGGTTCCCCTAATCCACATTACTGGTCAAAGAACTCTCATAAATTAGTCAAACATAATATCCCTTTCACAAAACCATGTTGTCTCTGCCTAATTGTAATCAGATTGACCAGCAGCAGAAGTTCCATTCTCACCTCGTTAAGGCTGCCCCCAGCAAATCATCATTGTGGGGCAACCCTTTTTAATGTCAGCAAACTGCTGACAAACTTGTGAACCAGCAGCGGCGGGGCGCGAGCAATACGACCCCTTGTAAAATTCAGCCCATAAGAACATAAGAAATAGAAGCAAGAGTAGGCCATTTGGTCCCTCAAGCCTGCTCTACCATTTAGTTAAAATCATGGCCTTAACTCCACTACTCCGCCTGCTTCCATTAACCATTGATTACCTTGTAGATCAAAAATCTGTAAGTCAGCCTTAAATATGTTCAATGACCAAACCTCCCCTGCTCATTGGGGTAGAGATCTCCAAAGATTAACATCCCTAAGAGAGGAGCCTGCTCATCTCCATTTTAAATGGGAGACCCCTTATTTTGAACCTGTGATTCCTAATTGTACATTTCCCACAGGAAAACATCCTCTCAGCCTCCACACTGTCAAGCCCCTTCAGAATTTTATATGTTTCAATAAGGTCAACTCTCATTCTTCTGAATTCTAATGAGTAGAATCCCAACCTGCTCAATCTTTCCTCATCCTAGGAATCAACAAATGAACTTCTCTGAACGACCTCAATGCAAGTGTATCCATCCTTAAATAAGGAGATCAAAACTGTACACCGTATTCTAGGTGTGATCACACCAATGCCCCGTACAGTTATAAGAAAATTTCCCGACTTTTATTTGGGATCCATTGCAATTGGAAGTCCAGTCCTATGCAGGGTAGCCCCTCTGGTTTTCCCACCAGACCAAAACCAAATCTCAGTTATTGCTCTAATCTCCAAAATACATTGAGCTAACTTTCTGATTGTAATGCTGACAGTAATCTGTTTTTAAAATATAGCTTACTGCCAGGCCATGCAATTATTTTTTATTATGTTCAGGGCAGTCGGTAAATATACTGGTTGTTGTTGTGATACATTATCCCTCCTTCTCCTCCTAAATTTCTCAAGTCTTTAAAACAGTGGAAGTTACAGTTTTCTCAGTTGCATTTGTTTGTTGCCCTTTAGAACAAAACTGTTCATGTTTCCAATGAGATGCTGAAGCATACTGCCAGAAAGCTTGGGTCAGTATCTCTAAAACTCTGCACAGCTCAGCTCATCCTGCATCTCCTGATCATGAGCTGTCTGTGAACGATTCTAATTGCAAAAAGGAATAGAGTGATGAATGGCTGAGACTCACTCCTTTGTTTATTCTTTCACAGGAAGTGGCCATCACTGGCTAGGCCAGCATTTATTGTCCATCCCTAATTGTCCTTGAGAAGGTGGTGGTGAGCTGCCTTCTTGAACCACTGGAGTTCCTGTGCATCCACAGTGCTGTTAGGGAGGGAGTTCCAGGCTTTTGACCCAGTAATAGTGAAGGAACAGTGATATATTTCCCAGTCAGGATGGTGTGTGGCTTGAAGGGGAACTTGCAGATGGTGGTGTCCCCATGCATCTGCGTCCTTGTCCATCTAGGAGGTAGAAGTTGCAGGTTTGGAAGGTGCTACTCTGCTGTTAGAAAAGCTGTTAAAAGTTCTTACAACATTGTTGTCTCAGGAATTACTAGAGATGAGGTGTTTCTCAAAAAACTTTTTTGCTCTTCTCAAAGACTTTTAAAACACTTGATAAAACCTCATCCCACCCGTGGCTGAGGTTTTGTGAAAAATGCGAAGGCCGCCTGGGCTTTTCGCCTGCTCGACAACCTTAAAGTTGGATGGGCAGCTCAGCTAATTGAATTAATTACAATTTCAATGGCCTTAATAGGCCTTTGACAGTTCGGCGGGTGCCACACGAGGGGGCATATTTTAAACATTTTTATTTCCCTTTATTTAAATTTACAAATGTCAAACTGATCTCCCTGAGATCTCTGTGCCTCAGGGAGATCTCTGCGTTCTTTCGCGTGCATGTGGGGAAGAGCACAGGGAACGACTCAGGGAATCCCCCACCCCCTCTCCGCACAGGGAACAACTCAGGGAATCCCCCACTCCCTCCCCGCACAGGGAACAACTCAGGGAATCCCCCACCCCCTCTCCGCACAGGGAACAACTCAGGGAATCCCCCACTCCCTCCCCACACAGGGAACAACTCAGGGAATCTCCCACCCCCTCCCCCGCACAGGGAACGACTCAGGGAATCCCCCACCCCCTCCCCGCACAGGGAACAACTCAGGGAATCCCCCACCCCCTCCCCCGCACAGGGAACGACTCAGGGAATCCCCCACCCCCTCCCCCTGCACAGGGAACAACTCAGGGAATCCCCCAGCCCCTCCCCCGCACAGGGAATGACTCAGGGAATCCCCCAGCCCCTCCCCCGCACAGGGAATGACTCAGGGAATCCCCCAGCCCACCCCCCGCACAGGGAACGACTCAGGGAATCCCCCCCACCGTTAATTGGCCCACCCACATAAAATGGCAACTCGCCCCCCTCGCCCCCGCCCCCCGCTCCGGCCCCGCCTCCATCTCTATATTTTGCCCTCGACCCGTTTCTCTCCCATTTGATTCTCCATCGCCGCGCGCGCCATTCTTTTTACCGCCAAAACCAACCGCCGCTTCCCGATCGCCAGCAAAGGCCGCGTGACCCGGCTCAAACCTCGCGAGAGGACCCCGGAGCCGCGTCACGTGACAATGGGTAGTTAAGGCGCCGGCGGAGCCCCCGTTCCTCCAGAGGGGAGGGTTTTGGAATTTGTTTCGTTGGGAACGCTCTTGGGGGAAAGTGAGGGGAGGCAGGGAGGGGGAAACGGGCCGAATGGTCTTCAGTCCGATGAGGGTGGGTGGAGAGCTCGGGCTTGGCCAGTCACATCGACACTCGATGTCCGGGTCTCTCCGCTCTTTCCAAAGATTCTTGTGACATTGAGGCTTTTTCTGCTGTTTCCATCCGGATGAAGCAAATGTGGCTGCAACAAAACAAGGCCAATGCGGTGAGACATTGTGTAGAATGTACTGCCTGGAAAGATGCTGGAAGCCGATGCAATAATTTCCCTAAAGGAATTGGACATGAGCTTGAATAGGGAAAATGGCTGGGGTTGGGGGGAGAGCAGAGGAATGGGATGAATTGGATCTTTTAAAGAGCCAGCACAGCCTCAATGGTCGAATGGCTGCCTTTTTTTAATGTATGATTTTATACAGTGAAGAATCAATGGGAATCTGCATTGGTGCAAGAATTCATCAAATTAATCCTCATTAATTTAGCGTTTAATTAGTTTCCTGTTTCAAGAAGCTGCTGATAATTTCAGGAGAGTATTTATATTTTCCTGATGCTCTGGACATTGGTGAGAAGTTGTGTAAACATCAACAGCTTGTGTTTTTATGCAGGCTCTCCCCATAAAAGGATGCCCCAAACTGCTGAATTTTTTAAGTGCTGTCACTTATTGTAAAGAGTCAACACTAAAATGGAAGCCCTTTGGCAAAACTGTTCACTGATTTTAAACTCCTCAGGAGTTCCCTCCCACTCTGAACTGTTTCCACCTGCCTGTATTTCTCTATTCCCCTCTGTCAATTATTCATTAAGGCTCCCCTTAAATGTTTGCAATCTCTTTTACTACTCCATGGTAGTAAGTTTCATCAGAGTATGCAAGTATTTTCTTTTTAAAATCTTGAATTTAGTGGTTCTTGTATTCATTTCAGCAAATGTGGGACCCCTTTCCCCCAGCAGGCTGTCATTGACAGCAGTGAGTGTTCATCTGTTCTTATCGTGTAATTGATCTCCGTATATTTTCTGAACATCAACTTGAATAGGCAAACAAAGTACCCCTCTCAACGGGAATGAATGAAAATTTTTCAGAGCAAATGGATTTGCCGTCCTCCTTCAAATTCCTGAGGAAGCGGACCCTTTTGTGAGCAGGGCTAGAAGGGGTGGAATGTACAGAAGAATGGGTAAAGAGCGGTCTCCTCGGGTGACTCAAGGGGTTCACACAGACTCGAGGGTCAAATGGCCTCCCTTTGCATTGTTACATTCCATGGTGACTCCAAAGCAGGATGGTGTGTTACTCAGCAAGGCTTGCAGGCAATGCTATCGTGAACTGGGACAATCAAGATTGTCTGTACAATTTGTTGCAGCATCAACTACAGTTGTCACCTGAAGCTTCATATGGCAATGTTCATTTAGTGAAATGCTTCCTTAGAGTAGATCAGGCAGGCATCAATTTGCCCTAAAATCCTGGAGCTGTGTAAAGTCTGAACAAGTGACATGACATAGATGTTAAGTGTTCTGAATGGGTGCACCACATTTACAACACTTGCATTTGGCAGGGCGGTGATAAGTTAATTTTTTTTTAAAGAAAGGAAACATGGGCTAGGGCGAGTCCTGAGCTCTGTTGGTAATTAGGACACAACTGATGTGGTGGGCAGATGCTGATACTGGTCAGATGGAATATTGGAAGTGGAAATGGAGGTGAAATGGGTGCAGTGCCACCACCAAATGTAACATCATTTTAACTTCCCAGTGTTTAATGCAGTTTGTTCGTGTAATACACGATTAAGTTTAAAAACAAAGACTGGAATATGACCTTGGAAACTCTCAAAAAAATGTCCAGATTTTTAAAGAGCACTACTCTGGTTTGGTTTTCCCTTTTCTTTAACAGGGGGATATGCAGCTGTAACATGGGCCTTCTAAGCAGTGACTCTTGGCAGAATGTTTCGTGGCCAGTTTCTGCTGTGTGATTTCTAGCATTTCCAGCGACTTTCTGCCCTGGGGTTTCACCTCAGCATACGTATTGTGCACCTCTTGTGCACACTTCACAAGCTTGCTACTGCCAGGATTACTACTTTGCTTTACTTTGCAAAGTAAGCTACACTTGATTGATCCTCAGTGCTAATTTTGCAGTTTGGATGGTGCTGAATATGCTAAAGTTCATCCTGAGGCATCCAAGTCCATGATATTACCCTCACTGCTTAAGCAATCCTTGGCCATAGGCATATACCTGCTGCATAATCCATTTGGTCAGTGTCAGCCCTGATAATTTTTGTGTATTAAATAAACCAATATCATTAGAGAATGATGGTAATACTCAAAAATATAGTACACACGCAATTTCCCTTCTTCTCCAGTCTGAAGTTGCTGGCCATTAGTGACTGAAACTCATAAACATTTTGATTATTATCAATGATGCAGAATCCCTGCATTTGAAGAACACTCTTTTTTTCAATTTGTGTGATTACATCTAATAATGACCCTGGAACAAATTCCAGGCAGATTCTGTGAATCTGCTTTTACAAGCTCCGCTCCTTCTTCCAATCACAGCACCTCTTGCAGACGGAGAGCTTCAAATGCAAAGGGGAATGAGCTAGTTGATTGGGTGAACCTGCTGAAAGTAATGTCTGGGAACAGTGGAATCAAGTTAAAGCTTAACTGTTTTTATTGTTAATTCAACAATTTACAGACTTTATTACATCCTTTAGGAGGAAGGGACTTGCCTGAAGGTGGCAGCTCCAAGTTTTACTTCGTGGACTTTTTTTGTACAATTATCACATGAGAGATCTGGATGGGCATTTTGCTCATCGTGTCCAGAGGTGAAATGAGAACTAGCAGAATGTTGACTGAAGCTTTGCACTTTCACACCGATTTTAATTTGGCGGGGAGGTTTTCTTTCCGGGACAGAGATGGGCATTTTACAAGATGCAGGCGGCAAATCAACTTGCAGATTCACACTGTCGGCACGAAGCTTAAATGACCAAATAGTGTCTATGGGGGAGAATTGTTGATACACGTACCTATAGGGTGTAATAGACAGAGATACCTTGATGTCAACTGGCCCACAAGTTTCAGTTCCCAGCACGTGCACCTTCGTATTGAAGCTCAGAGCTGGCAATGTGAATTCATAACTTGCACCTTTTATAGAGCCTGCTATTACATACTGACTCAGCTACAGTTAAGAATTAATGTTTTCAAAAGCACTTGAAGTTATGAAGCCACAAGATATTAAGTAATTACATAAAAAGACAGACAATTAAGCACAGCTTGCTTTTGTGTCTGTCTGGGGGTTGAGTAACTGGAATTTTGAAATTGCTGAAATTGTCTGGAGTTGGATTCCAGACTTTGATTTTTCTTACATCCCCTCCAAAACTTTCAAGAAAAGGATCATTAAAGGAAATTGCATGATGGTTCAAACCGCAATGCAGGTGCTGTAGTGTCCGGACTGTCACATGACCGGCTGCGAGAGAAACGCAGCTGGGAAGATGCTGTGTTAACAGGAGTGCAGTAATATCTTAACAGGAGCAATTACAGCACGAAGATATCGGGATTGGGAGGGTCCAAAATAACAGGCAACACTGAATTAACGCAAGAGTTAATTGAATTCATCTCTGAAAACAACACTGTTGTGACTTTCTCAATTCACTGGACCACTTCTAATGCAGTAACTTTAAACTGGTGCTGAAAACTGACAGGTATGTTGGCTGTATATTTCTGCTCTGTTTCTCTGCAGGATTCCTTTCTGTGGCATATCCCATGGGTGCTGGGCTGGCCCAATCCTGTGAGCTGCCCACTTGAGCAGATTTCAGTTGCACAAAGCGCCATTGTAACTGAAAGCTATTTTATCTACATTCGGACTTACACCCACAGGGGTTACTGGATAGCGAGGTGGGAATGTGACTCCTGGTCCAACTTCCCCTTTGCGGCTATAGGGCACGGAGGCTAACTGCAGCATCCTTCCTGCAGGTGGCGATACAGCTACCTTAATGTCTGAGGTGCAATGACGAATGAGGCTCCATCTCTAAAGGGAGACAGTGACCTCCATCTGTCAGAGGATCGGCCCTGAGATCAGCTCTGACTGTGTGGGTGGACACCCCATGCCAGTGTCGCTGAAGGTCACTGTGGCCCTCAACTTCTATACCTCTGGCTCTTTCCAGGGGTCAGTGGATAATCTTTGTGGAGTCTCCGAGTCAGCTGTCCACAGTTGTCAAGCAGGTGACAGACACTCTGTTCTAATGTAGTGGCATTTATTTAAGTTGAGTGCCATGAGGTTGACAGGTGAGGTGCTGAGCACCTTTTGGACAGAGTAATGTGGGACGCACTGGCTGAAAGGGTGGTGGAGGTACAAACCCTCCTCAGATGCTATAAGTCTTTGGATGTGCAGCAGCGATGCCATGGCATGTTAGGCCATGGGGATAGGGGTCACACATGGGGTAAGGTGTCTTTGGAAGGTGCTAGAGACGCACATCCTCAAGGGGACGAGGGACCTTTTGTGTATGACCCACACGTCTGACTGTATCAGTCTGTGAATGAGCAGTGTTGCTGCATTAACGATTGCAGCAACCATCAGTGCTTTGGATGGTGGGAAGACAGAGTGGATGGGACTGTGACCCTCAAATACCTGGCTGCTGCACCCCAGCCTCGCCGACACCTGCCGACCTGGCCATCTGCCTCCTCCCCAGCTGCATGGCCTGCTCCTCATAAGTGGTGAGGTGCTGCAGCACGGTGTGCCCACCACCAGTCCGCAGACGCTCCTGGCTATTGTTCTGTTTGTGTCTGCAGAACAGAGAAGAGGATTTATTGGGGCTGATCGCTCATGTACTCTGCACGCCGCACCCTGCACCCCAACCACAGTGGCCCATCTGAGGCCTCCAGCGGCTCCTGTCCACACTACTGGTGATCAGTCCCCAGAAGATAGTCCGGCTGCTCCCAACCCCCTGCCCCAACGGACACCTTGGACACATTCGGCGTCCATCACTTTGAATAGCACACGGGTCTTAGCGCTCATGGCAAGGAGGCGCAACTAGGTGCAGTGCCGATGCCAGCAGATGGCTCTTAGCCACGACACCTTGAGGCTCCCCTTCCACCATCTCATCACCATCAATAAGACATGTGTTGGAGTTCTGAGTATGTGTCTAGCTGCCTCCCCTGCAGGTTGCCCCCAGACTACTCAAATACCACAAACACCAACATATGCTGCGGGGAGAACCCATCTTCTCTTCAACCACTAAGGCTGATGTAAACATGGTCACTATGTGTTTGCCCACCCAGCGTGTGCTAAATGCCCAATGCAGTAACAACACTAAGACGTGGGGGAGGGGGCCTCAAAGGCTAACGCTACCTCCTGGGTAAAATGGCCAAGGCTGACATGGTCCTCACCCTTCCAGAGCGCAACAGATCATTGAAGCGCTTGTGGCACTGGGTTCCTGTGTTCCACACAGCATCTTGAGAGCTTACTGCCTCCGCCACCTCCTGCCATGCCTGCCTGGTTACGTGGGGGGCCCTCCTCCTCCCATCCTCCAGAAACAACACCTCCCAATGATTTGACACCTCTTCCAGGAGGGCAGCAAGGCAGGCATCGGGGAACTGAGGGGCACATTGGCCCCCGCGCTGGCCTACCCTTCAGCCTGCCCCCCTCCTCCTCCTCTACCCTCACCTCTTCTGGAGCTCGGTCGCTGGTCATGGTGAACAGCCTAAAGGAGGCTGCCTGGCCTTTCTTTATACAGACTGCCAGTTCCCCATTGGAACCAGCGGTCTGAACACGCCCGCTGCAGACTTGAATTTCCCGCTGAAGACGGGAGTCTGAAACACGCTGGGCGGGCCTTAATTGGCCTGCCCGCACAAAATGGCGGTGCGGCCCGTTTTGCCAGCAGCGATTGGCTCCGCGCCCACTGCCGATTGGGTCGGGCCCACCCGCCCGACAAACACACAATTCAGCCCATGGTTGCAATGACAGATATTGTGACCTCGGTGCACGGCACTCTTCCCTCCCACTGGCACCCCAACTTCACTGCTGCCGGTAGACCTGGGCGCATGGCGCGCCTCCTGCTCGTATCTGGTGAGAATGAACAATTGTGCCAACCCTCCGCCAGTCTGCATCTGTTCAGCGTTATTGTGTGAGGTCTGAAAGGAGAGAGGAGCATTGATTAGTCCACCCTGTACCTGGATCGCCATTGCAGCCCTGCCACCCCCACCTGAGTGAAACATCGCAGGGCTCATGTGAATCTTGACCCTGGAGCTGCCGTACACTCACTCTAAGCAGCCAGGGCTGTGACCCCCTTGTCTAGATGCTGCCTCCATCACATTTACCACTCGCACTGTATCACCTTCCAAAGCAAGGAAGCACTACCACTTAGAACGCCAAGGGCAGCAGATGGATGGCTGCCCTGCTAGCTCGAAGTTCCCCTCCCAGTCAGTCAGCATCCTGACTTTGAAATGTTTCAGTGTTCCAGCAAATCCTTCAGGTCTCCCCCAAAGCAGTCCTGTTGGTGCAAGTGCACCACGTGCAGCGGATACAGAAGGAAGCTCAGCACCACCCTCTCAGGGTCAGCTAGGTATAGGCAATAAATGCTGGCTCAGTCAGCCAAGGCCACATGCCGTGAAAGGGGTGGGGTTAGGGAACCTCCTCTTTTACACACCCCACTCCCCATCTCACCTGAAGATTCTATACCCCAGAATATTGAGCAGCCAGTCCTGCCCCTCCCTCAACCATGTCTCTGTAATATATCTCCACGTATTAATCAACACCCTCAACTTATCTGCCTTACTCGCAAGACTCCTTGCATTAAAATAAATACCATCCAGCCTTGCCATGCTCCCTTGTGCCTTAACATGACTATATATGCTCTGCCTTCCAGACTGACTCTGTTTTTCTTCTATACTTGTCTGTACATCACCCCTGCTATACCTCCACTCTGTATCCCACACCCCCGGCCAAATTCGTTTAAACCCCCATCAACAGCACTAGCAAACATCGCAAGTATGTTGGTCCTGTTCAGGTACAACCCGTCGGACTTGTAAAGGTCCCACCTTCTCTGGAAGTGGATCCAGTGATCCAGGAATCTAAACCCCTCCCTCCTGCACCAACTCTTCAGCCACTCATTTATCTGCTCCATCAGCCTATTCCTATACTCAACTAGCACATGGTACAGGGAGTATTCCAGAGTGTGCAACCTTTGAGGACCTGCTTTTCAATCTGCTACCCAGCTCCCTAAATTCTTGTTGTAGGAGCTCATCCCTCTTTCTACCTATGTCATTGGGACCAATGGAAACCATGATCTCTGACAGTTTGCCCTCCCCCTTCAGAATGCCCTGCAGCTGTTCAGTGACACCCTTGACCCTGGCCCCTGGGAGACACACACCATCCTGGAGTCACGTCTGTGGCCAGAGAAATGCCTGTCCGTACCCCTCAGGATTGAGTCTATAATCACTATTACTCTTCCTCTCTTTCTCCTCCCACCTTGTGAGACTGGGTTCTGGCTCGCCCTCCCCAGAGGAGCCATCACTCTCTCCGTTTTCCAACACAGAGAAACTGTTCTTTAGTGTGATGCACTCTGGGGCTTTCCTGACTACCTGCCTGCCTCCCTTCTGACTGGTGGTCACCCATTCCTCCTCTGTCTGCACTTTGTAAACTGCAGGGTGACCATGTCTAAAAACATGCTATCCACGTAACACTCAGCCTCATGGATGCACTGCTGTGCTTCCAGCCGCCGCTCAAGCTCCAAAACCCGGCACTCAAGCTGGTCAAACCGGTGGCACTTCCTGCAGATGTGGTCATCCAGACTGCCAGGAGTGTCTAAGACTTCCCACATACTGCAGGCCGTACAACACACGGGACTGAGCTCTCCTGATCAGTAAATATTCTTACCTTACAGTTAAGCCAAGTAGAGTAGAACATTATTTCAGTTTTGTTCTTCTATAAAAAGCTAGAACTCATGCCTTTCCTTAGTGTAGCTTTAAAGTGGAGAAAAACAACTTGCCCACTACCTACCAATCTGCTCTTTGCTTTGCTCTGATGTCTGCTTTCCTCAGCCTTCTTGAATTCTGGTGGGGTTAGCTGCTGCTCCGACCGGCTCGATCTGGGCCTTGACCCTCAGGATTTTATTGAGAAACTCTGCTGGCACCGTTCAGCACCTGCTGCTGCTCCGACTGGCTCGATCTGGGCCTTGACCCTCAGGACTTTATTGAGAAACTCTGCTGGCACCGTTCAGCACCAGCTGCTGCTCCAACTTGCTCTTGTAGGCGGTGGACAGGGTTTGGGGAACTAGGAGGTGTTACTTGCCACAGAATTCCCAGCCTTTGACCTGTTCTTGGTCCAGTTCTGTTTTGGTCAAATGGTAAGCCCCAGGTTGTTGTTAGTGGGGGTTTCAGCAATATTAATGCCATTGAATGCCAAGGGGCAATGATTTAAATTTTCTCTTGTTGGAGATCGTCATTGGCAATTTTGCAGTGCCACAAGGGTGCTCATTCTGAGTTTTTTACGTCGCTCGTTGGTGTTGTAACTACCTCCTGGGATTGACCACAACCTTGCGCAGGACCTCCGTTATGCAGAGCAGGGTGGTCTCAAACGATATGACTATCGTGATGCCAGCAAAGCATGGAAAGTTGTACCAACAGAGAGAGAGAGAGAGAGCTTGTTCAGGTTAGTTCAACTTTTGTCTGGACACAATTATCCATAATCACATTATCTGATGGGTTGTCTATTCCGTAAACCATACAACAGTACAAAAAAAGAACAAACCGTTGCCCTACAATTTGCCTGATTACAATTCACAGCAAGCAGGGATCTGGCGAAGCAGTGCAAGTCTTTACTCACCCATTGAGGATTAGCTTCCATTGATCATATTATGGAAATTGGTTTTAACAAACCAGGTCTGTGTTGCATGTATTCAGAAGGGAGACCAGCTTCCAGCCTGGATACCACCTTTTGCAGACGACTGGGCTCTTGAGAGATGTTAGCTTGTCATGTCTTTGCTCTTGACCGGTGGAACAGGTTGAGGACACTCATCCCTTGTCAGTCATACAGCTAGCTGTATGTACCTCCACCCTGAGTACACAACATTTACCTGCAACCAAATAGTTGAGCTTTGTGGTTGACTATCTCAGACTTAGGTGGATACTCTTGGCCAACACTGCACCTGTTGTTCCTGGAGGAATGCAGGAAGGCACGACTCACTGTTTCAGAAGGTTCAAGACTGCCACAGCTACTGTAACCTATAAACTAGTGATGGGCGACCTAGGCTAGTGAGTGGGCCGTGTGAGTGGTTCCCCTCCATCTCAGTGGGCCACAAGATTGAAATCAGGCACGCGGACTAACCCTGGCCCCGTGAATAAGATTAAATATACTTAATACACACTGAATATTTCCTAATCAGTGATGGGAAATGTTTCCACAACTTCCTTCAAATTTGGAAGCTGTTGAGCACATTGGGCAGAACCCACTGTGAATTTGGCCATGTGAGAGGAATGGCGTATTTCATAATGTCTCTTAACGTGTTTTTTTGAACTGATTTATCACCTCGTTGCAAATTAAGCAAAATAGCCTCCCTTTCTGTTCCACAACACGATCCGGCCCCCAACACTCTCTTCCCATTCTGCCCTCATCGACGATTTTCCTCTTTTAGGCTACTTTTCCCTCTGTACTTTTTGATTTTGCACTTGATTCTCCTCCTTTATCAACACCACTTTGACACCGATCCATTATATAATTAGGGGCTAATTTAAATTACCGGCAAAAGTAACAATGCGCAACCTCCCACGTCCACCGGTCTTGTAACCAAGATGGTCTCGCGGGATAGGGTCATTTTGCTCACTGCACTTGCGTACCTGGAATTTGTGGGGTGTGCCGATTGAACCGTCAGGGTGCTTTGGATGCAGAGGGAGCGCACAGCTCTCAGTCAATGTTGTGTGCAATCAGCACACACCTCACTTCACGTGCCCTGGCTTTGCGTGAGTATCACTTCAGTAATACCAGTAAGAAAAGAACTACCCGGACAGAAACCAGCGGAATCTGGAAACCCAGTGTGAGGGCAACAGTCAACAAAGTGAACTCAGAACCCTGATGGGCCTGCAGGTTGCCCACCACTGCTATAAACTCAATGCCGCATGATTACTGAATGGGAGGTATTAACCTTCTCTGACCCTGGACAGCACACCTAGTTGGAATGACTAAGGTATTGTAACCTCTAACTCCCACGTCAGAGTAAGGTTTCAAAGGGAGTGACGAGGAATCAAATGATATTTATTTGTGGGGTGCAAATGTTACAGGTTTGGACTGATAAATGGAAGTAAGTTGTCCAGCTCTTAACTGTAAATGCACAAGGATTGCTTCAGTATCTGAGGAGTCGTGAATGATGCTGAACATTGCACAATCATCAGCAAACATCCCCACTTCTGACTTTGACAGAAGGAAGGTCATTAATGAAGTAGCTGAAGATGGTTGGGCCTAGGACACTACCCTGAGGAACTCCCGCTGTGATGTTCTAGAACTGAGATGATTGACCTCCAATAACCACAATCATTTTGCTTTGTGCTGGGTATGACTCCAACCAGTGGAGAGTTTTCTGCCAATTCCCATTGACTCCAGTTTTGCTAGGGCTCCTTGATGCCACACACGCTCAAATGCGGCCTTGATGTGAAGAGCAGTAACTCTCCCCTCGCCTCGGGAGTTCAGCTCTTTTGTCCATGTTTGAACCAAGGATGTAATGAGGTCAGGAGCTGAGTGACGCTTAATTATTGCTGAGTAAGTGCCACCCGATTGGAATGTGTCGACACGTTGCATCACTGCTGATGGAGAGTCATCTGTGGGGTGGTCATCGGCCAGGTTAGATTTGTCCTGCTTTTTGTGGACAGGACATATGTAGGCAGTTTTCTACATTGCTGGGTCGATGCCAGTGTTGTGATGCTGAACTGAAACAGCTTGCTTAGGGGGCGTGGTTAGTTCAGGAGCACAAGTCTTCAGTGCTATTGCTAGATGTTGTCAGGTCCCCTAGCCATTGCAGTATCCGGCCTTCAGCCGTTTCTTGATATCATGTGGAGTGAATCAAATTGGCTGATGACTGGCATATGTGATGCTGGGGACCTCCTGGAGGAGGCAGAGATGGATCATCCACTCAGCAGTTCTGGCTGAAGTCTTTTGTGCTGATTGTACTTGGCTCCCCCTTTAATTTAGGACGGGGATATTGGTGGAGCCACCTGTTCAGTTAGTTTAATTGTCCACCTCCATTCACATTTGGATGTGGCACTGCTGCCGATCTTAAATCTGATTCATTAGTTGTGGGATCACTTGGCTCTGTCAAATGCTGCTTTGTTTAGTAGGCAAGTAGACCTGTGTTGTGGCATGTCCCTCAAGTGCTTGATCCCTTTGGCCATCCATGTTGTTTGAAAAATATCAGCTGATAGTCAGTGAACCACAGGCTCTGCACAGTTGCTTTGTGGGACTCCATGAAGGCAGATGTTTGTGTGCTCCAGTGCCCATTGTGACCTGTGGGGTGTCTGGCTCTCCCAGTGTGACAGGACATTTGAGAGGAATGTAGCACAAAGTTGTTGGCAGAGCAAGGGTTAATGTAGGATTGGGGAACAGTACCACCCATGATATGATGTAGCGAGTCACATGACAGTAGACTATGTTGTAGAGTCTGAAAGGAGGCAGCAGGGAGACAGTCCATGCATGACGGTACCTTGGATATGTATATAGTTATGGGTTACCAAATAAATGGTTTATGTTCAACCAAACAAGTGAGACACCAAGCAACCTTACAACATGGTGCCAGTGAAGGATGGAGCCCAGAATCCCAGAGAAGCTGGAGAAGAAACCTAGATTCTCAAAGCATGAAAAACTAAAACCTAAGCCTGACCTGAGACACATGCACCTAAATGGAAGACACAGTTGGCGACAAAGCTCCATTGTAGACATGGAGGCGGAAGGACTCCACCAGGTCACACGGACGTCTGTTGTCAGACCTGTAGTGTCAAAGGTTCTAGCTAGATCAAAGTAAAAAGCAAAATTCACATGCGGCCAGACGGGTCCATCCGTTCCAGGATAGACTTCCTGTTTGTGTCCTGAGCATTTGTGGTCAGATCCACCAACGCCTGGACAAACCGCTAACTCCTGACGAACTGACTAAGGCCCTTGAGTCCTTTGAGAAGAGTAAAACTTCCGGAAGTGACGGCTTGCCGGCGGAGTTGTATTGGGCTCTGTGGGACTTGATCGGCCCAGACCTGCTAGAAGTGTACGAGAGTATGCTCCTGGCCGGCAGCATGTCAGAATCCATGAGGAAAGGCATCATCACCCTCATCTACAAACACAAGGGGGAAATTGGCGACCCTTTTCACTGTTGAATGTGGACTATAAGATTCTGTCCAAGGTCATCGCCAATCAGGTCAAATCCGCTCTGGAATTGGTGATCCACCCTGACCAGACCTGCTCTGTGCCAGGCAGGAAGATCTCTGACAGCCTCGCGCTGCTCAGGAATACGATTGCCTATAGAACCATAGAACACTACAGCACAGAAAACAGACCATTCGGCCCTTCTAGTCTGTGCCAAAATATTATTCCACTAGTCCCATTGACCTGCACCTAGTCCATAACCCTCCAGACCTCTCCCATCCATGTATCTATCTAATTTATTCTTCAAACTTAAGAGTGAGCCCGAATTTATCACATCAGATGGTAGCTCGTTCCACACTCTCACCACTCTCTGAATGAAGAAGTTCCCCCTAATGTTCCCCCTAAACCTTTCCCCTTTCACCCTAAAGCCATGTCCTCTCATGTTTATCTCTCCTAATCTAAGTGGAAAGAGCCTACTCGCATTTACTCTGACTATACCCCTCACAATTTTGTAAACTTCTATCAAATCTCCCCTCATTCTTCTACGCTCCAAGGAATAAAGTCCTAACCTGTTTAATCTTTCCCTGTAACTCAACTCCTTAAGACCCAGCAACATCCTAGTAAATCTTCTCTGCACTCTCTCAATCTTACTGATATCCGTCCTGTAGTTAGGCGACCAGAACTGCACACAATACTCCAAAGTTGGCCTCACTAATGTCTTATACAACCTCACCATCCCAACTCCTATACTCAATACTTTGATTTATGAAGGCCAGTATGCCAAAAGCTTTCTTTACAACCTTGTCTCCCTGTGACGCCACTTTCAGGGAATTATGTATCTGAACTCCCAGATCCCTTTGTTCCTCTGCACTCCTCAGTGCCCTACCATTTACTGTGTATGTCCTACCTTGGTTTGAGCTTCCAAAAATGTAAATGTAATCCTGCCTATGTGCAGGACAGGGGTGTGGACACCTGCCTCATCATCCTGGATCAGGAGAAGGCCTTTGACAGAATATCGCACACCTACATGGTGGATGTGCTCTCCAAAATGGGGTTTGGGGAGGGAATTCGCAATTAGATCCAACTGCTCTACACTAACAGCGCAGTCTCAATCAATGGGTGGGAATCAGATAGCTTTCCAATTAAATCTGGAGCCAGGCAGGGCTTCCCTCTGTCCTGTTTGTGTGTTGCATAGAACCCTTTGCTGAGTCCATCAGGAAGGATCCGGGCAAAAGAGGAGTGACAATCCCAGGCAGTGGAGGCACTCAGATCAAAGCCTCCCTGTACATGGACGATGTCGCCATCTTCTGCTCGGATCCACTGTCGGTGTGCAGACTGATCCACATCTGCGACCAGTTCGAACTGGCCTCGGGAGCCAAAGTAAATCGTGGGAAGAGCGAGGCCATGTTCTTTGGGAACTGGGCTGACCGATCCTTTGTCACCTTCACCGTCAGGGCTGACGGCCTGAAGGTGCTGGGGATATGGTTTGGAGGGACCGGGGCATGCATTAGAAACTGGAAGGAGCGAGGGTCTATGGTGCAAAGAAAACTGGGCATGTGGGAGTGACGCTCCCTCTCCATTACGGGTAAGAACCTGGTCATCAGGTGTGAGGCACTCTCGCTGTTGCTGTACGTGGCGCAGGTCTGGCCCATTCCACACTCCTGCGTGGTGGCGCTCACCCGAGCCATCTTCCGCTTTATCTGGAGGTGGAAAATGGATCGTGTCCGCAGGGACGCGATGTACAAGCCTCTAGATAAAGGGGGAGAAAATGTGCCCAACAAGCCCTCAAACTGTGTGAGGCTGCATCAAGCTGTGCGTAGATCCTCAGTACGCAAACACCAAGTGTCACTACGTGCTGAGGTTCTACCTGTCCCCGGTGTTGCGAAGGATGGGTCTGGCCACGCTGTCGCGGAACGCTCCAAGTAGTTGGACCGTGCCGTACCACCTGTCCCTGGTGGAAAAATCTATGCAGAGAAACACCTTTGACCACAAGTCCATCAGGCAGTGGTCAGCACGTAACGTCTTAGAGGCCCTGAGGGAAAAGGAGAGGGTGGATCCTGTGGGATGGTTCCCCGAGCAGACTGTCAAAGTCATTTGGCAGAATGCCTCATCGCCAGTACTTTCCAACAAGCACCAAGGCGTTGCTTGGCTGGTGGTGAGAAAGGCCCTCCCCCGTCATCCTTCCTACATGCCAGGAGTCTCACCCCCTCTGCACGTTGCCCTCGAGGTGGCTGTGGTGGGGAAGAGACCGTTGTTCACCTCCTTGTGGATTGTGCCTTTGCAAAGAAGGTCTGCAGAGAGATGCAGTGGTTTCTGTCGAGGTTCATCCTGAGCAGTTCTGTGACACAGGACTCTGTGCTTTACGGGCTGTTCCCAGGGACACACACTGAGACAAACATCAACTACCGCTGGAAGATCATCAACTCGATGAAAGACACTCTTTGGTCTGCCAGAAACTTGTTGGTCTTCCAGCGCAAAGAGTTGTCCCCGACCGAGTGTTGCAAACTGGCACATTCCAAAGTCCAGGACTACGTGCTGAGGGACGCACTAAAGCTTGGGGCAGCCACCACAAAGGCGCAATGTGGAAGGGTCGCTGTCTAAGACCTTTCTGCCATAGGGCACCTAGGGGCTGGGAAATGTTGAGAGCCCCTCGGGCTGCACAGCTGAAAATGAATGTCTGCAGTGAATACTAATTGTATTGAAGCACCTCAGAGAGCAACATGATGTATGTTGATAACTCCAATACCTTTGTCTGATTATCTGTAATGACCATATTGAAATGATTGTAATATTCATTGATTGTATTGATGCACCTTGTGATCCATGTGTAAAAGTTGAATCTGATTGTAGTTTTGTGATGGTGATTTTGAAATGTTTGTAATGTTCTTCCAGATATTTTATGAATAAAGTATATTTTTCATTAAAACAAAATCTGTTCTTATCAGTTTAATATCTGATACGTCCCTTATCCGGGGACCATATATTAAATTGATTTTTGGAGCAGGGAGATGGAACAGGATCTTTCTCCGTCCACTCCACACATCGACCTGGTATTGCAGCGTCTTCAGGAATGGTGCAGTTTTGCCCTCTACAGGGTGAAAGGGAAACTGAAAAGAAGAAAAAGTCATTCAGAGCATTGTCCTGCTTTCCATCATTGATCTGGTTGAACTGAACTTGTGCTGAGTGGCAGGACAGGCTCATTGGTGCCGGACTGAGTGATGCCCCCTGTTGGATTTTGGTGCAACTGCAGGGCTGCAGCTGGTGTGCACTTGTGCTGCTTGTCAGGGCAGAGCCCGGGACTGGACGATGCCCCCTGTTGGGTTTTGAGGCTGTTGCAGGCGCTGCTTCAGGGAGGCAGCATCAAGCAAGAAACGTCCTGATGCTCAATGCTGGCTGTCGGGTCTTCAGCCCGTGTTCGGCCACACGCAGCAAAACGGACGGTGAAGCCGGAGGCCGAGGAAGACCGGACGGGCGCATGGGTTTCTGGGTTATCGCTTCTCAGCCTTTTGGCTAAGATCAGTTGTAGTGAAGCGATGGCTCAAACCAAAGGAGCCCCAAACCAGGGGGTACGTAACACCGTTCGGGTCACGGTGAAGGACAGTGAAGGGGGAGCACCCATGGATCAGGCCTTCCTCATCAAGCGGATCCTGTTGAAGGCGTGTGGATTTGAAGCGGAGGAGATCTACTCCCTGCGAGACTTCCCCAGCGCTGGATATTTCGACGTGACCTTCAGGAATGTTGCTGCCTTCGTCAAGTTCCTGAAGGTGTTCGAGGAGAAGAGAGACCAGCCGGAGAGGAAGATCCTGACGGTGGAGCCGCTCTTTGCTCTGCCGTTGCAACGGGACCGTGTGGTGACGGTGCATCTCTCCAACCCCCACGTCCCTGTCGCTGACGTGCTCACCTTCCTCACCAGGTACGCCGACAAGGTTGGGAGCTGCACCGAGGTTAGAGACGCCTTCGGGATTTGGACCAGCAAACGCCAGGTTAAGGTCACGCTCAAGACCGACGGTAAGGGAGCCATCTCCATCTCCTTCGAGCTTCACTATCGGGAGAAGCCGTGGCTACCTTGTCTCCGATGGGCAGCCCAAACTTTGTCACTCATGCGGCAAGTCGGGGCATATGGCGGCCAACTGCAGCGCCGCCCTCTGCAAGAACTGCAAACAGGAAGGGCACCAGACAAAGGACTGCAAACAGACTAAGTACTGCAACCTGTGTGGCGAGGCAGGTCACCTCTACAGGACCTGCCCCAAACGCTGCCTCACTTATGCACAGGCAGCCAAAGCCAACGAGGGGGAAGCAGAAGAAATGCTTCATGTCACTACTACCAAGGACACTTGCAACACTCCAACCACCATGGCCCCCAGTGAGAACAACGGGACAAAGGAGGATGCAGAGAGAGACAAGGTGGAGGAAAAGATTGAGGCAGCAGACAGCCAATCAGCAGCACTGCCCCTGAACCTCCCACTCCTCAGGAGAGCGAATCAATGGAGGAGGAAGCAGCAGAAAATCAGCAGGGGGAGTGGCAGCTGGTGAAGAGAGCCAAAAGGAAGAAGGGGCTAAGAAGGGACCAAGCCACTTCCCAGACAAGTGGCAAGAGGCGTCTCCCATCCGACGCGGATGACAAGGGCAGCTGCTCTTCGGACGAAGATGTGCCAGGGCGGCACCTACAGAAGAAGCAGCAAAGCTCTAGGGAGTTGTAGAGTGAGACACCCGAGCTCCAGAACATTGGAGACATTGAGGAGACCATCGCACCCCAACTTTGCCTACAACCCGAAGAGGCCAGCTCACCCCAGCCCCAGCAATCTGGGAGCAGTGAAGCGCTCAGCGCACCCCAGCTCCGGGAAGCCGGGAGCAGCAACGCCCCAGAGGGGGAGAGGATTGGAGAAGCTTCTCCAACAGAGGACATTTCAAATCCCGTTCTCTGCACGAAACCCCAGATGCCACCTGAGCAGAACATCTCCAATGGGGAGGTTCAGGACAGTTTCCTCAGCCCATCCAAAGTGAGGCAATTTGTGAACACCATGGGTATGCAGGAGCAGACCAAAGGTCTGGGACTCTCAGAGGCAACAGGTTTGGTAAGAGACTAAATGCTTTAAAATGGGTGTAAAGATTGTATCCATAAATGTGCGTAGCATTAAATCTACTACACGATGTGTTGCGACCTTGGACTACCTAGCCAAGGTCAAAGCTGACCTGTTGTTTCTGCAGGAGTGTGCGATACCGCACCTCAGCTCCTACAGGCAATGGTCATGATGCTGGTCCCATGGGCCATCGATCAGATCGGGCGGAAACGACTCTCGTTCCTCCGGCCTGGGTATTCTGCTGTGGGGAGGCAACTTCACCGTCTCCGAGGTTAAGGAGGTGGTGGGCGGGCGCCTCCTCATAGCAGACATAATGTGCAAGAATGCTCCACTCCGGTTAATTAACGTGTATGGCCCGTCACAAGGGGCCGAGCGGCTGGAGGTTTTTCAGCAGCTCCCACTGCTGCTGGTGACCTCCAGGCCGGTCATTCTGGGCGGTGACTTCAACTGCATCATCAATGCGGCTGGACGATCCGGCAGGGCCGACAGCACATTGGACGCTACGTCCAGATCCCTGATGGAAACAGTTAAGGATGCCAAGCTGCACGACGCCTTCAGCAACCCTGTATACGGAGCGCAGCGTAGATACACCTGGTCGCAGCCAGATGTGTCCAAAACCGTTCCTGGATAGATTGCTATTTGTATCACAAGCGTTCGCAGTCAGATCCACTGACGTCAAGCCGGTGTTCTTCACTGACCACTGCCTCCTACTGGCTGACTGTCACTTACAGGAAGACCAGAGGGTTGTCCGGGGGACATGGAAGCTAAACGTGCAACTGCTAACCCCAGAGAACATTGAGGAACTCAAGAGGGATTACAAAGGTGGGAGAACCGTGAAACCCCTCTTTGAGTCCCTGACACACTGGTGGGAAGCGATCAAGGGAAGCATCAAGAGGTTTTTCATCCTCAAAGGCACCCAGAAAGCTAGAAAGGAACAGAGGGAAATGTCCCGACTCCAGAAAAAGATGCAGAATCTGCTCCGGCTGCAGTCGTTGGAGGTCGATGTCAAGGAGGAATTCCAAGAGGTGAACAGCCAGCAAGCCTCGCTCTTTGCCTCGGAGGCCTCCAAGATCATCTTCCGTTCCAGAGTCCGCTCTGTGGAGCAGGATGAGATGTGCTCACACTTCTTCTTCCAAAAGGTACACACAGAGAGCTCTGTGATCAGCAGCCTGAAGGAAGAAGATGGTTCAGTAAAGTCATCGCAGTCCGACATTTTGAGGATCAGCAAATCCTTTTATGTCGGATTGTATGACGTGAAGCCCACAGACAGTACAGAGTCCCAGTCCTTCCTGTCCTCCATTACAAAGGGCTTTGATGACAGTACATGGGAGAGTCTGGACAAACATGTTGGATGTGCTCTCAAAAAGGGATTTGGGGAGGGAATCCACAACACGGCAGGAGTCTCACCCCCTCTGCACGTTGCCCTCGAGGTGGCTGTGGTGGGGAAGAGACCGTTGTTCACCTCCTTGTGGATTGTGCCTTTGCAAAGATGGTCTGGAGAGAGATGCAGTGGTTGCTGTTGAGGTTCATCCTGAGCAGTTCTGTGACACAGAACTCTGTGCTCTACGGGCTGTTCCCAGGGACACACACCGAGACAAACATCAACTGCAGCTGGAGGATCATCAACTCGGTGGAAGACGCTCTTTGGTCTGCCCGAAACTTGTTGGTCTTCCAGCGCAAATAGTTGTCCCCGACCGAGTGTTGCAGACTGGCACATTCCAAGGTCCAGGACTACGTGCTGAGGGACGCACTAAAGCTTGGGGCAGCCACCGCAATGGCGCAATGGGGAAGGGTCGCTGTCTAAGACCTTTCTGCCATAGGGCACCGAGGGGCTGGGAAATGTTGAGAGCCCCTCGGGCTGTACAGCTGAAAATGAATGTCTGCAGTGAATACTAATTGTATTGAAGCACCTCAGAGAGCAACATGATGTATGTTGATAACTCCAATACCTTTGTCTGATTGTCTGCATTGACCATATTGAAATGATTGTAATATTCATTGATTGTATTGATACACTTTGTGATCCATGTGTATAAGTTGAATCTGATTGTAGTTTTGTGATGGTGATTTTGAAATGTTTGTAATGTTCTTCCAGATATTTTATGAATAAAGTATATTTTTCATTAAAAAAAAATCTGTTCTTATCAGTTTAATATCTGATACGTCCCTTATCCGGGGACCAAATATTAAATTGATTTTTGGAGCAGGGAGATGGAACAGGATCTTTCTCCGTCCATTCCACACATCGACCCGGTATTGCAGCGTCTTCAGGAATGGTGCAGTTTTGCCCTCTACAGGGTGAAAGGGAAACTGAAAAGAAGAAAAAGTCATTCAGAGCATTGTCCTGCTTTCCATCATTGATCTGGTTGAACTGAACTTGTGCTGAGTGGCAGGACAGGCTCATTGGTGCCAGACTGAGTGATGCCCCCTGTTGGATTTTGGTGCAACTGCAGGGATGCTGCTGGTGTGCACTTGTTCTGCTTGTCAGGGTGGAGCCCGGGACTGGACGATGCCCCCTGTTGGGTTTTGAGGCTGTTGCAGGCGCTGCTTCAGGGAGGCAGCATCAAGCAAGAAACGTCCTGATGCTCAATGCTGGCTGTCGCGTCTTCAGCCCGTGTTCGGCCACACGCAGCAAAACGGACGGTGAAGCCGGAGGCTGGGGAAGACGGGACGGGCGCATGGGTTTCTGGGTTATCGCTTCTCGGACTTTTGGCTAAGATCAGTTGTAGTGAAGCGATGGCTAAAACCAAAGGAGCCCCAAACCAGGGGGTACGTAACACCGTTCGGGTCACGGTGAAGGACAGTGAAGGGGGAGCACCCATGGATCGGGCCTTCCTCATCAAGTGGATCCTGTTGAAGGCGTGTGGATTTGAAGCGGAGGAGATCTACTCCCTGCGAGACTTCCCCAGCGCTGGATATTTCTACGTGACCTTCAGGAATGTTGCTGCCTGCGTCAAGTTCCTGAAGGTGTTTGAGGAGAAGAGAGACCAGCTGGAGATGAAGATCCTGACGGTGGAGCCGCTCTTTGCTCTGCCGTTGCAACGGGACCGTGTGGTGACGGTGCATCTCTACATCCCCCACGTCCCTGTCGCTGACGTGTTCACCTTCCTCGCCAGGTACGTCGACAAGTTTGGGAGCTGCACCAAGGATGGAGACGCCTTCGGGATTTGGACATGCAAACGCCAGTTTAAGGTCACGCTCAAGACCGATGGTAAGGGAACCATCTTCCATCCTCCTTCCAGCTTTGCTATCGGGGGAAGCCGTGGCTACCTTGTCAACAATGGGCAACCCAAACTTTGTCACTCATGCGGCAAGTCTGGTCATGTGGCGGCCAACTGCAGCGCCGCCCTCTGCAAGAACTGCAAACAGGAAGGGCACCAGACAAAGGACTGCAAACAGACTAAGTACTGCAACCTGTGTGGCGAGGCAGGTCACCTCTACAGGACCTGCCCCAAACGCTGTCTCACTTATGCACAGGCAGCCAAAGCCAACGAGGGGGAAGCAGAAGAAATGCTTCGTGTCACTACTACCAAGGACACTTGCAACGCTCCAACCACCATGGCCCCCAGTGAGAACAACGGGACAAAGGAGGACGCAGAGAGAGACAAGGTGGAGGAAAAGATTGAGGCAGCAGACAGCCGATCAACAGCACTACCCCCTGAACCTCCCACTCCTCAGGAGAGCGAATCAATGGAGGAGGAGGAAGCAGCGGAAAATCAGCAGGGAGAGTGGCAGCTGGTGAAGAGAGACAAAAGGAAGAAGAGGCTAAGAAGGGACCAAGCCACTTCCCAGACAAGTGGCAAGAGGCGTCTCCCATCCGACGCGGACGACAAGGGCAGCTGCTCTTCCGACGAAGAAAGGCAAGTGCGGCACCTACAGAAGAAGCGGAAAAGCTCTAGGGAGTTGGAGGACGAGAAACCCGAGCTCCAGAACACCGGAGACAATGAGGAGACCAGCGCACCCCAACTTTGCCTACAACCCGAAGAGGCCAGCGCACCCCAGCTCCGGGAAGCCGGGAGCAGCAACGCCCCAGAGGTGGAAAGGATTGGAGAAGCTTCTCCAACAGAGGACATTTCAAATCCCGTTCTCTACACGAACCCCCAGATGCCACCTGAGCAGAACATCTCCAATGGGGAGCTTCAGGGCAGTTTCCTCAGCCTATCCAAAGTGAGGCAATTTGTGAACACTATGGGTATGCAGGAGCAGACCAAAGGTCTCGGACTCTCAGGCAACAGGTTTGGTAAGAGACTAAATGCTTTAAAATGAGTGTAAAGATTGTATCCATAAATGTGCGCAGCATTAAATCTATTATGCAATGTGTTGCGACCTTGGATTACGTTGTCAAGGTCAAAGCTGACCTGTTGTTTCAGCAGGAGTGTGCGATACCGCACCTCAGCTCCTGCAGGGGTCCAAGTGAGGCCTCACCCTCCCACTTCAATCCAGCTTCACTCTCTGCAACATCAAACATTCCAGTTAGAGAGGGGAAAGGGGGACGTCCAACATCTAGAGGATCAATGTCCCACCAGCTTCAGGTTCAAGATCTCTCCTTCCTCTGGAACCAAACCACAACTCCCTTGTGGCACCACAGTTACCCACATGGCAACAGGCACAAATGTCAATGCTCGATTCCTCCAATGGGGTGCAGATAAATAAGAGAAATAGCCCATCAACCAGGTTGTGCATCACATCCCCACACAACATCTCTGAGGGAGAGAGAGGGGGAACTTACACATTTTGCACCTTCTGGAAAGTACAAGCTTTGTTCCTGGAATCCCTCTGATCCAATGGAGCAACTTTCAGGTGACAGGTGATGAAAATCTGAGGGACACATTCAACACAAGTCATGATTCAGTGACTCCCTCCCAACATGGAGATCCCAATGATCAGCTTCCTCTTACCAAGGAACGGTCATCTCCAAGGAAACGGAACGCATCCAGGTCAAACTGGAGCTTGTCCAGCTCCTGCTCGTCTCTTGGCAACACAAAGGTTGAAAAGGAGTCCTCAGCTTTGCTGTCCAGGAGGCAACTGAAGAAAGATTAAAAAGGGACAGGAAGTGAATCAAGTGAAGCCATTGAGATGGGACCAGCTGGAGAAAGCAGAGAGCTCCTTACCCATTGTGGTCAATGAAGCTATATCTCGGGGTGGAGTCCTTGTCTGGGCTCAATGTAGCTACACAGCGGTCAATGTAGAGCTTCAGGGGCATGTGGTTGGTCATTGAAACAGAGGCCTCAATGTGAATGAGCTCACCCAGGTAGTAGACAGTCGAAGTGCGCTCTGTAAGCCAGTCACCTGAAGTACAAGAGGACAAGGGTTAGAGACAGTGGCTGTAACTCCCAGTGAGTGACTACAGGAAATCACTCCCCATCCACCCATCACATACCCTTCATTAGGCGCAGAGAGAATGACAGATTCCCTTCTCCAGACTTGGTGGAGCTGAATGGGATCCAGGTGGGCTTGATGGGGTCACTGCTCACATTGCCCTTCCTGGAAAGGCAGGGGAGTCATTTTAGGACATCTTCAGAGACCACCAGCAGCTGTAGATCTTATTGACAAAGAGGGTAAAGATTCTCACCTAAAATAACGACTCAATGGGAACAACAGCTCCATTCGTTCTCACAATGACAGATCCATGATACTCTGGGGTGTGGTTCAGGTGGGTGGTGTAGATGAGGAAATCTCCAATCATCTGAAAGAATCAGGTTAAGGAATGAAGAACTGATCTGAAATGAGAATGTTCTCCACAGGGGTTAACAATGAAGTCATCCCATCCCCTGAAAACAATTCTGAGGAGGATTGACAGGGTCAGTGTGAAGAGGCTGCTTCCCCCCAGCCGGAGGAGGGTTGATTATTAGGTGTAGGCATCTCAGGTCAGGGGGTCACTTAAGATTAATGTGACAGGGAATTACTTCATTCAGCAGGTGGTGAATCTTTGGGATTCGAGCCCAGAGAGCTGTGAATGCTCAGTCACCGAGTACATTGGAGACAGATGGATTTATTTTGGGGAATGAAGGCAATGTTATGATGTGGCAGATGATGCTAGTCAGGTGGATCAAATCCACGAGGGAAACTTGATCAGGCACTCAACTGTTTTGCAATTAGTATATTATTTTGATTTCAGTGCCCGGAATTCAGGAACAGCAAAGACTGCCACAAATTCAGGAGGTTTAGATAAAAATGTAAACATTTAAAGAAAAGATTAAGCACATCCATTAGGTCTACAAATTACTATAAGAACTCCCAAAATTCTGATTAAACTGGCTCCCAGTGACACCTTCATTAAGGCAACAGTTAAAAAACAGATTTGTACAGACCCAGGCAAAGCAACACCACCTGGACAGGAGAATTCAATACGAGTTAACACATCCTTGGTTCCTTTAGACAGGAACTTGATGCAGAGGCTGGAGGCTTCTCACATTTGTGAAAGATCTTAGGATGTCTTCACCACTGACTCAGCCTCATCCCCTCTACAGGTAAATTCCATTGTTCCCATATCTTGTTGCAACTTCACTTTTCATAATATAAAAGTTTAGTACTAATTTATCAGTAACCTTTGAAAAAATTAACACTTCAGCTTAGTTCTGAAAGCTGGAGTCACATCCCACGATTGCTTGGAAATTCAAGCTATCCAAATTTTATTGAAAAAGCAAATTTTCATCACATCTTATTCTAAACCTGGTTCGATTAAACTGGACTGAAACCTCCAGGTCGATTGATCTGAATGAGAGGAATAGAGCTGAAAATCCTCAAAACAACAAAAGGCAAAGCTTCGAGGATCCAAAGAGAAGGTTCAAGACCAATGGGGCTGATGTCATAGGTTGGAGAGACTCAGGGACCAGTTAAAGTAAAGTACAATACAAGATAGAAAGCTAATTTGTAGTTTTATAAAGCAGGAGACAGCTATCTCCTCAATATCATTGACATCTCACCCATTGTTGGAATGAAGAGTGGGAAACAACCTACAGCCCAAGCTTAGAGCAAGAGCTGAGGATTCCCATTACCTGCAACCTGCTGCCACACTCATGGAGTCCATAGTCAAAGAGGGCAGTGTGGTTCTGAGAGTAGATCCTGGTTGGCCAACAACCTGCTGTCCCCAGGGTCAGGTCAGCAGCTTTGATCAGGTGCCAGGTTCCAAATAAATCCAGCTGGACCCTGAGCAGCAGCTTGTCCTCTCCACACTGCACCATCACAGTCTGCAGTGGAGACACACTTCCACCCTCAGACACACGGAAATGGGAACCAAAGGGAGGCCCAGGAGGAGAGACTGTCTGAGGCACAGGGGTGGCTTTGACTCTGCTCCATAGAAACCTCTGGCATAGAAACAGTTCCCAAGTATCAGAGCCACAAACAGCTCCAGCTAACACCAGCCCTGGGAACAAAGCCCTCACTACAAAATCCCCCATGATACCAAACAACTCACCATCCCTTCAGCCACCGAGCAGCACCTTTTATACACACAAGCCGCACTCACCTGACACCAATGAGACCAGAAGCTGCAACATTGAACCAATTAACCAGCCCCAATCTCCACAATCTCCACCAATGACAGAACTCATGGGTTTATTACCAGGAAGGCCGATTTTATTTGGACCAATAGGAGTTGGTCTGGGGGGGGAATGATGTCGATGAACAAAAGGGAAGGTGCGTGATAGGGTGGAGGGCAGGAGAGATTAAAGGATAAAAGGTTTCATGGTACAAAAGCCAGAGGCAGTGGTAATGGTTAAAGTAAAGAAACAAAAGATGTGTCCAGATGAGGTGTGAATGGCTGCATAGCAACCGTCTGAATGTACCGTAGAATCGTAGAATGTTTACAGCACAGAAAGAGGCCACTCGGCCCATCGTGTCTGCCCCGGCTGAAGAACGAACCCCCCCCAGCCTAATCCCACTTTTCAGCACTTGGTCCATAGCCCTGCAGGTTCCGGCAGTTGAGGTGCATATCCAGACACCTTTTCAATGAGTTGAGGGTTCCGGCCTCTACTCCCCTTTCAGGCAGTGAGTTCCAGACCCACACAATCCTCTGGGTGAGAAAAGGTTTTCCACATCTCCCCTCTAATCTTTCAGTCAATCACTTAAAATCTATATCCCCTCGTCAATGTGCTCTCTGCTAAAGTAAATAGGCCCTTCCCATCCAGTCTATCCAGGCCCTTCACAAATTTGTACATCTCAATCAAATCTCCCCTCAGCCTCCTCTGTTCCAAGGAGAACAACCCCAGCCTCTCCGATCTTTCCTCATATTTGCAATTTTCCAGTCCAGGCAACACCCTGTTAAATCTCCTCTGTTCCCTCTCGAATGCAATTACATCCTTTCTGTAACAAGGTGACCAGAACAGCACACAGTACTCAAGTCGTGGCCTAACTAATGTTTTCTATAGTTCCAGCATAACCTCCCTGTTCTTATATTCTACACCTCGGCTAAGAAATGAAAGGATTCCATCAGCCTTCTTAACCAAATTCTCAACCTGTCCTGCTACCTTCTGGGATCTGTGGACACTCACTCTAAGACCCCTCACTTCCTCTACACCTCTCAGTTTCCTCCCATTTATTGTGTAATCCTTTGCCTTGTTTGACCTCCCCAAATGCATCACCTCACACTTCTCTGGGTTGAATTCCATTTGCCACTTTTCTGCCCACTTGACCAGTCTATTGATATCTTCCTGCAGTCCACAGCAACTCTCCTCACTATCAACCAATTTCTCTGCTGTCTGCAAACTTCTTGATCATTCTACTTTTATGCCCAAATCATTAATATAGACCACAAAAAGCAGGGGGCCCAGTACTGAGCCCGGCAGAACCCCACTGGAAACAGCCTTCCAGTCACAAAAACATCCATCCTTTGTTTCCTGCCACTGAGCCAATTTTGTATCCAGCTCGCTACGTTCCCCTGGATCCTATGGGCTGTTATTTTTTTAAGCAGTCTGCCATGTGGAACCTTGTCGAAAGCCTTGTTATAATCAATGTGTATCACATCAACTACACCACCCTCATCAATCCTACTTGTTACTTCCTCAAAAACTTCAATCTAATTAGTCAGATATGACCTGTGTACTATAGGCCCCCAAACAGTCAGGGAGAGATAGAGGATCAAATATGTAGACAAATTTCAGAGAAGTGTAAGAATAATAGGGCAGTAATGGTAGGGGATTTTAACTACCCAAATATTAAGTGGGATAGTTTCAGTGTGCAAGGTAGGGAGGGAGTAAAATTCTGAAGTTGCATCCAGGAGAACTTTCTCAGACAGTGCGTAGAAAGCCCAGCAAGGGAGGGGGCAGTTCTGGACCTAATATTCTGAAATGAGCCCGGGCAGGTGGAAGGCATATCAGTAGGGGAACATTTTGGAGATAGTGACCATAACTCAGTTAGATTTCGGATAGTTATGGAAAAGAATAAGGTTGGGCCAGGAATGAAAGTTCTAAACTGGGGAAAGGCTAATTTTACTAAGATGAGATGCGATTTGGCACAAGTGGACTGGGAGCAGCTACTTGCAGTTAAAACTGTGTCAGAACAGTGGGGGGTCTTCAAGGAGCTAATAGCAAAAGCACAGGGCAATTATGTTCCCATAAAGGCAACGGGTGGGGGGAACCAATCCTGGAGAAACCTGGATGTCAAGGGGCATAAAGGTTAGAATGAAGAAAACAAGAGAAGCTTATGGCAGATACCGAGGGCTCAATACAGCTGAGTCCTTCCTGGAATGTAAAAAGTGTAGAGGGAACTTAGAAAGGAAATTAGGAAAGCTACGAGAGTGCATGAGAAAGCATTGGTGGATAGAATAAAGGAAAACTCAAAGGGGTTATTTAAATATATATAGAGGAAGAGAATAACTAGGGAAAGAGTAGGGCCAATTCAGGATAATAGAAGTAATCTGTGTGTGGACCCGGAAGACATGGGTGCAGTTATCAATGAATCCTTTACGTCGGTCTTCACAATGGAAAAGGACGACGCAGATACAGATATCAGGGTGGAGGACTGTGAAATATTAGAGGAAATTAACATAGAGAGCGAGGGGGCACTTGCAGGTCTAGCGGCCTTAGAAATGGATAAATCCACAGGCCCGGATGAGATATATCCCAGGCTGTTGAGTGAGCCAAGGGAAGAGATTTCAGGGGCCCTGGCAATAATTTTCAAATCCTCTCTGGCCACAGGTGTGATGCCAGAGGACTGGAGGAATGCTAAAATTGTTCCAATATTAAGAAAGGGAGGAAGGGATAGACCAGGAAATTACAGGCCAGTCAGTCTAACCTCAGTGGCGGGGAAGTTACTAGAAAGAATTCTGAGGGGCAGAATATATCTGGCCTTGGAGAGACAAGGATTAATCGGGGACAGTCAGCATGGATTTGTTAAGGGAAGGTCGTGTTTGAAAAATTTGTCCCAATTTTTTGAGGAGGTAACCAGGAGTGTTGATGAGGATAATGCATTTTACTTTAGCAAGGCTTTTGATAAAGTCCCTCATGGCAGACTGGGCATGAAAGTAAGAGCCCATGGGGTCCATGGCAAAGTGGCATGTTGGATCCAAAATTGGCTGAGAGGCAGGAAGCAGAGGGTGATGGTAGAGGGATGTTTCTGTGACTGGAAGTCTATTTCTAGTGGGGTTCCGCAGAGCTCGGTGCTGGGGCCCTTGCTGTTTGTGGTGTACATAAATGATTTAGATTTAAATGTAGGGGGTATGATTAAGAAGTTTGCAGATAAGAGGAAAATTGGTAGAGTGGTAAATAGCGAGGAGGATAGCCATAAACTGCAGGAGGATATCAATGGACTGGTCAGGTGGGCAGAGCAGTGGCGAATGGAATTCAACCTAGAAAAATGTGAGGTAATGCACTTGGGGATGGCTAACAAGGCAAGGGAATACACTATGAATGGTAGGACCCTGAAAAGCACTGAATATCAGAGGGACCTTGGTCAGCATATCCATAGATCCCTGAAGGTAGCAGGGCAGGTAGATCAGGTGGTTAAGAAGGCATGTGGGATACTTGCCTTTATTAGCCGAAGCATAGAATACAAGAGCAGGGAGGTTATGCTGGAACTGTATAAAACGCTGGTTAGGCCACAAGTGGAGTACTGTGTGCGGTTCTGGTCACCACATTATAGGAAGGGTGTGATTGCGCTGGAGAGGGCGCAGAGGAGATTTACCAGGATGCTGCCTGTGCTGTTGTGTCTGAGCCATGAGGAAAGATTGGATAGGCTGGGGTTGTTTTCCTTGGAGCAATGAAGGTTGAGAGGAGACCTGATAGAGGTGTATGAGATTATGAGGAGCATAGATAGGGTGGATAGGAAGGCATTTTTTCCATTAGTAGTGGGGTCAATAACCAGGGGGCATAGATTTAAGGTAAGAGGTAGAAGGCTAAGAGGGGTGTTGAGGAACAATTTTTTCACCCAGACAGTGGTGGGAGTCTAGAACTCACTGCCTGAAAGGGTGGTTGAGTCAGAAACTCTCGTAACATTTAAGAAGTATTTAGATATTCACTTGCGTTGACATAGCCTCCAGGGCTATGTGCCAAGCATTGGAAAATGGGATTAGTGTAGTCAGATCTTTGTTGACTGGAGCGGACACAGCCTGGGGTACATTTCATCCAGCCCTGGTGATTTATCCACTTCTGGCGATGCTAATCCCCTTGATACTTCCTCTCTCCCTACGTTTATCACATCCAATACTTCACACTCCTCCTCCTGAACTACAATGTCAGCATTCTCCCTCTCTTTTGTTAAGACAGACGCAAAGTATTCATTCAGACCCACACCCACATCCTCCGCCTCCATACACAGGTTAGCTTTTCGGTGTTTTATGAGCTCCACTCTTTCCTTCGTGATCCTCTTACTCTAAATTGATCAATCATCTTTGTGTTGATTTTGCTTGCCAATATTCTTTCATGCCCTCTCTTTACTGTCCTAATTTCCTTTCTGATTTCACCCCTCCGCTTTCCCTACTTCTCTCAGCTTGATCTCTTTGTCTAAATCATTAACAGGGATTGTAAATAGTTGAGGCCCCAGCTCTGATCCTTGCAGAAATCCCCTAGTTAGCAGCTGAGAAAGCGAAAATGTCCCGTTTATCCCTACTCTCTGCTACTTCTCCATTGTCCAATCATCCACCCATGCTAAATGGATGCATGGATCCATGTCAGAAGTTTAATGGTTAATTTGAGACAATGTCAGAAGAGTAAAAATACAATTTTAGAAGCAACCAAGCTCTAACAAAATGGCCCAGGGAACTTGTTTTCAATAACATCCATTGCATCCGTGATCCCGGGCTGGAGTAACAGAGAATTCCTCTGAATACATTCAGAAATCCTTGGATATACTCATCAGGTCTGACAGCATCTGTACAGAGAGAAATCGAGTTAACGTTTCAGGCATCAGAACTGGACAAGTTTGAAATGTCATCGACTTTAAGCAACAGGAGGGTGAGAAAAAGGACAATAGGGAAGCTCTGTGATTGGGTGTAAGACAGGGAGAGATTAAATGACAGAAGAGCTAGTCGTGCGGAGTCAAAGGGAGTGGAAATGGGACAAGTAAAGAAACAAAAGATGTGCCTCGAGCAGTTGTGCTGCATTCCGAATGTGAGAACAAGAGTAAGAGTGAAACATGAAAAAGAAATGGAGACAGAGATTCCAGTCTGTAATGGTTGAACTCAGTGTTGAGTCTGGAAGACTGTAAATTATCGAATTGAAAGATGAGGCCGGAATCTTCCGAGGAATGTCAATCACTGTCGGATTACCACTCCGCTCCTACTTTCCTCCAGCACACCGGAGTGCGGCGTTCCTGACCAGGTCTTCCCATCCCGGCTTCTCCAGAAATGCGGAGCGAGCCTGAAATGGAACTGCTTCTTCATAGCGTCAGATCATTGGGGGAGGACAGGCCACGCCCCCTTTTTACAACACCAGCTGCCGGATTTTCTTTTATTCATTCACGGGATGTGGGCTTCACTGGCTGGGGCAGCATTTATTGCCCATCCCTAGTTGCCCTTGAGAGGGAGGTGGTGAGCTGCCTTCTTGAACCACTGCAGTTCATGTGGTGTAGGTACACGCACAGCGCTGTTAGGAAGGGAGTTCCAGGACTTTGACCAGTAAGTAAAGAGTTTAAACGTCCCAAAGCTTCTTTGGAAGCAACGGAGAGAAGGTAAGTGAGTAATGGGGGTGGGTGGGCAAGGGGGTAGGATGTGTGAGGTAAATGGGTAAGGGGATAGGGTGTCAGGTCGGTAAGGTGGAAGCTGGGTAGGTTGGCAGGTGGGTGAGGTGGGTAGTTTGGCAGGTGGGTAAGCGGGTAGCTGGGGCAAAGGCTAGTCAGGTTGAGTCGGGGGAATAGCGTACATCGGCGGAGTCGGGTGGAGCAGCTAGTCAGGTCGAGTTGGGGGTGTTGGGAGGTCAATGGGGAGTCAGGGGTCAGGGGGTAGTTGGGGGTCACGAGGCAGTCAGGTGGGGGGGGACTTTGTGAGTGATTGGTCGGTCAGCTGTGCAGTTACCCAGGAGTTAGACTAGGTTTTCATTGGTCTAACATTTCCTGGGTATCTATTCAGTTAAGTACGTGGGAACTGTTTGAAGTTGGAGACTTTTGCGGAGGGTCCCAGGGAGCAGGTGAATTGCCCATCAGATGTTCAAACTTCCCTGGCAGTTCCCGCAGAGTCAGTGCGTTGGGACTTCCGATAATGTCCCATGGCGCATCTTCCGGGGTACATCCATCTGGACTCCGACTATCCGAAGATCAGAAGCTCTCTGCTGAGGAATTCAGAGCTGGAGATCGCCTGTGAAATCAACCTAAAAACTGAAAGCTGCCTCACAGTGTTGGACAAGGAGTTAAATACACCGGAGTGTTTATTAAAAGTTCATCTCATGGGATTTGTTACTGAGCCCCCAGAGCAGGACAGGCTCCAGATTATGCTGTGTTAGCTGAAGTCTCGTGGTGTGATAGCGAGCCACACGGAGCAGGATGGGCCCTGGCTCCATCCCGGGCCTGCGTTGAGTGAGCTGATCCCCCTGTGTGTGATACTGAGTCACACACGGAGCAGGATGGGCCCTGGCTCCATCCCGGGCCTGCGTTGAGTGAGCTGATCCCACTGTGTGTGATACTGAGTCACACACGGAGCAGGATGGGCCCTGGCTCCATCCCGGGCCTCTGTTGAGTGAGCTGATCCCGTGCCAGAGATCACCCAATACCCTCCCCTACGTCCTGTCACCATGTGGAAATCTCCCAATTCCCAGTCCCCTGTCACCTTGGCAACAGGCCTCTCCCCTAATGCTTTTTCACCATGGGAACAGGCCCCACCCTCAGTCTCCCATCACTATTGGCCGCAGGCTGTACCCTCACTTCACTGTCACTGTGGGAAACAGGACCCACCCCCATTCCCTATCACCATGGGGAACAGGACACGGCCCCTGCTGGAAATGTGAAATAAAATGAGAAGGTGCTTGAAGCTCTCAGTGATTCAGTTTTTCTGATCAATGAATGAGTCGAACAATTTGGGTGAAGGGATATTTCAGCATATCCTTCAGATGTTCTCTAAACTTAGTCTGGGTCACGGCATAAATACAAGTGTTTGTGCAGCAACTCAGGAGCTGCAGCATGAAGCCCAGTTCCAGCACAACTTCATCAATCCAAACAGAACCATATCCCAAATCCCACATCCGGTACCACACGGAATAAACCATTAACATCGTCCATAACAGGATGAAATTTGCCGAGATAACAAACAGTAAAATGATGGATTTCCTTCGACTCTCCATCTCTGGGTCTCTGGGACTCTCCCCACTGCTGTCAGCCCGGAGTCTCCTGCGGGCTCTGCTGCTCACTAAAATGTGTCTGACAGTGAAAACGTTGAGCAGCAAAATCAGAACAAATGGGACCGCTGGGTTTAGAATATTATGGAGGAACTCGATTGATCCCCAGACTTGAGAATACTGAATACCCCCTGTTACATCACAAAACCAGGGGACATTCAACAGCAAATATTCACCTATGAACATAAAATACCAGAAAATGTTCTTTAAACAGCTCAGCACAGTCACTGTTCCCACAACCACAGTCGCTGTTTTCTCAGTGCAATATTTACTTTTCAGCTTCTGGCCACAAATGGCCACAAATCGGTCAATGGTGAAAGTGACAGTGAACCAGACAGAACAGTCAGTGGCTGCATAAAGGAAAACAGCGTGTATGTTACACACGGGAATGGAAAACAGGAACCGGAACTGCTCCCCATAAACAATTGGTATGTGTCTTAATATCAGGTCCAGGATAATGACCAGTAGATCTGCCACTGCCATGGCCACCAGGTAGCAAGTAACACATTTGGAGAGACCGCACTTTTGCTGAGACAGTATTCTAATCGCCATTAAGTTAACTGTGAAGAAGGAAAATAAAGTGGGGTAAAATACATCAGGTTGAGAACAAAGTTACTAGCTTGATTGAGAACTTATTAAGGTTTTAACATTTGTTATTGAATTCAGTCATATATTGAAACGAGGCCCAAACAATCCTCATCCACCACCACTCTCCTCTGTCTGGCTGAACTTGTTCTCCCACTGAATAACTTTTCCTTTAACTTGTCTCACTTCCTCCAACTAAAAGGTGTGGCTATGGGAGCGGAGCAGAGGCAGGTCAGGAACCAGGATCAGCATAAATAGATACTTGGGCTCAGAGCACAGCCTTTCCTGCCTGAGAACGGAGCAGAGGCAAGTCTGGAACCAGGAGAATTTCAGCTTCTGTAGAAGCTGAGTGGTAAAAGCAACTGTGACATCGCATGAAACCAGTAAGCTGATTGGCTGGTAAGAGCTTGGTGTAAGGGTTAGTGTGTTAAAAGCCAGCTTAGAATGCAGGAGTTAAAGTAGGTCTTGTAAATAACAAGAAGTAAAACTTTAAAATAAAAAATATATATACAGCAAAATAAGTAAAATAAAATAGCTAAAATAAAATAATTAAAATAAATACTTAAAACACATTCCCGTGTAATTAAGGAATGTGTAACTTTTAGTTGTAATTGTGGGTGATGCTAGCCTTTAATAAACACAGTACTGTACTATACGTGGGAAATATTCCAAATTAATTAAGAAAATAATTGTTTTAAATGAGTAATTTAGAATAAATTATGAAATAAATACCGTAGTAAATGCTTCATACAAAGTTTAAGGTATGTCAGCGCAGCTCGGCCATGTGGAATGTACATCCTGTGGGATGTGGGAAGTCGTGCAGGCACAGAGTGGACTCAATGATCATATTTGCAGGAAGCGTCACTAGTGGCAGAAAGTTGAGCTCTGATTTGCGGAGCTTGAGTGGCTGCTGGAGTCACTGCAGTACATCCACAAGGCCGAGGATTACGTGGATAGCACTTTTAGAGAGGTAGTCACACAGCAGGTTCGAAGAACACAGAGAGGGAATGGGTGACCGGCAGAGTATCTAGGAGAAGCAGGCAGGTAGTGCAGGAATCTGCTGAGGCTACCTCACTCTCTAACTGCTTTTCCATTTTGGATACTGGTGAGCGAGATGGTTCCTCGGAGGACGATATCAAGAGCCAAGTTCATGGCACCACAGGTGGCTCAGCTGCACAGGAGGGGAGGAGGAAGGGCGGGAGTGCTAAAGTAGTAGGGGATTCCATAGTTAGAGGAGCAAACAGGCATTTCTGTGGCCATAGACATGACTCCAGGATGGTACGTTGCCTCTCTGGTGCCAGGGTCAAGGATGTCACAGGGCAGCTGCAGAACATGCTTTTGGGGGAGGGTGAACAGCCAGAGGTTGTGGTCCCCATTGGTACCAATGATATAGGTAGGAAAAGGGATGAGGTCCTGAAACCAGATTTTAGGGAGTTAAGAAAATAATTAAAAAGCAGGACCTCAAGAACAGTAATGACAGGATTATTCCCAGTGCCACGTGCCAACGAGCACAAGAATAGGAAGATCGAGCAGTTCAACACGTGGCTGGAGAAATGGAGGAGAAGGGAGGGCTTTAGATTTCTGAGGCATTGGGTCAGGTTCTGGGGGAGGTGGGACCTGTACAAGCTGGACGATCTACACCTGAATAGGACTGAGACGAATGTCCTCGCGGGGAGCTTTGCTAGTGCTATTGGGGAGGGTTTAAACTAGATTGGTATGGGGATGGGACCCTGAGGGGAAATTCAGAGTGGAGAGGAGAAAAACTGGCAGTGGGGAGTAGGGAAGCATCAACTGATACCAAGGATATATCAGCCAGTTGTATCAAGGTTAATAGAACCTTGGAGAGTTTGTTAGAACTAGAGTAGGCAACAGCAAGTCATTAGATGGGGCCAGAATGAGGGGGAGAGGATAAAAAGCCTCAATCAGGGCTAATGTGCATGTGTGTGAAAGCACAGAGTGTGGTTAATAAGATTGGTGAACTGCAGGCACAGGTTAACAGATGGAATTATGATACTATTGTTATAACAGAGACCTGGCTCAAAGAAAGGCAGGACTGGGTTATATATTCCTGGTACAAGGTGTTCAGGAGAGACAGGAAAGGAAGAAAATGTGGTGGTGGGGGTTAGGGTGGCAGTGGGAAGTGGCAATTCTGGATAAAGATGGCATTACAGGATTGGAGAGAGAAGATGTTCCAGAGCGGTCAAGGACAGAATCTCTCTGGCTGGAGGTAAGGAATGAAACAGGTGCAGTAACATTGATTATATACGACACAGACCACAAACTAGTGGAAGGGATATGGGGAAACAAATTTGCAAAGAAATTATGGAGAGGTGCAAGAGTTAAAAAGTAATCAGAATGGGAGATTTCAATTATCCGAATATGGACTGGGATAGGAATAGTACAAAGGGAAAAGTAGGCAAGAGTTCCTGGAATGTGTTCAAGATAATTTTCTGCATCTGTATGTTTCCAGTCCAACTAGAGGACATGTACTTTTGGACCTGGTTCTGGGGAATGAGTTGGCCCAAGTGGATCAAATATCAGTGGGAGAGCCTCTAGGGGACAGTGACCATTGTATCATAAGGTTTAGGTTAATCATGGAAAAGGACAGGGAACAATCCAGAACGGGGATAATTAATTGTGGGAAAGCCAAGTTCGGTGGGATGAGAAGGCATCTGAGATGAGTGAGTGGGAATCAAATGTTGGCAGAAAAGACGGTGGCCGACAATGGGCCACCTTTAAAGAAAAAGTATTGCAGCAAATGTCAAGGGATATTCCCTGAAGGGGAAAGGTAGGACAAATAAATCCAGAGAACCCTGGATGATGAGAGAGATAGAAGATGAAAAGGAGAAAGTGCGCACACAGCAGATGTCAGGTCGAAAATACAATGTAAAATCAGCCTCAATATAGCAGGACCGGGGGGAAATTTAAAAACCAATAAGAAAAGCAAAGAGAGAGCATGAAAAGAGGCCGGCAGCGAACAGAAAAGGAAATCCCAAGGTCTTCTACAAGCATGTAAATAATAAAAGGGTGGTAAAAGAAAGAGTAGGGTTGATTAGGGTCAAAAAAGGGACTTGCATATGGAGGCTGGAGAAAGAGTGCAGGTGTTGTCCGAGTACTCTGCATCTGTCTCTACAAAGGAAGAGGATCCTACCCAGGCCAAGGTGAGAGAGGAGGTAACTGGTACACTAGAAAAACTTACAATCAAGAGGAAGGAGGTGTTGGAAAGACTACCTTTACTTAAAATAGATAAGGTACCAGAACTGGATGAGATGCATCCAAGAGTACAGAGAGAAGTGAGTGGAAATTGCAGAGGAAATAATGATAATCTTCCAGTCTTCCTTAGACACAGGGGATGTGCCACACAACTGGAGAATTGCAAATGTTACACCCTTGTTCAAAAAGGGGTGCAAGGATAAAGCCGGCAACTACAGAGCAGTCAGAATGACCTCAGTGGTAGGGAAACTTCTGGAAACTACAGTATGGGGTAAAATCAATAGTCACTTAGACAAGTACATGATAATGAGGGAAAGCCAGCATGGATTCATTAAGGGAAAATCATGTTTAACTAACTTGCTAGAATTTTTTGAGGAAGTAACAGAGAAGGTTGATAAGGGAAACACTGTTGATGTGGTATATATGGATTTTTAAAAAAGGCTTTTGATACAGTGCCACACAACAGACTTGTGAGAAAAATTCTAGGTCATGGAATAAAAGGGAAAGTAGGCACTTGGATAAGAAATTGGCTGAGTGACGGGAAACAGAGAGTAGTGTTAAATGGTGGTTTTTCTGATTGTGAAAGGTTTATAGTGAAGTCTCCCAGGATCAGAGTTGGGACACTTGTCCTTCATGATATATATTAAGGACCTAGACTGTGGTGTGCAGGGCATGATTTCCAAATTTGCAGATGATACGAAGATTGGAAATGTTGTCAACTGTGATGGGGATAGTCTTGAACTTCAAAAGGACATAGACATGTTGGTGGATTGGGCAGACAAGTGGCAGATGAAGTTCAATGCAGAGAAGAGAGAAGTGGCAGGAAAAAGATGGAGAGCACCTAAAGGAGCTGCAGGAACAGAGGGACCTCGGTGTATGCGTACATAGGTCATTGAAGATGGCAGGGCATGTTGAGAAAGCAGTTAATAAAGCATATAGTATCTTGGGCTTTATTAATAGGGACATTGAGTACAGGTGATCATGCTGAACTTGCATAAGACACTAGTTAGGCCTCATCTGGAGTACTGGGTCCAATTCTGGACACCATACTTGAGGAAGGATGTAAAGGCATTGGAAAGAGTACAAAGGAGATTAATGAGAATGATTCCAGGGATGAACAACTGCAGCTATGAGGATAGACTGGAGTGGTTGGGACACTTTTCCTTGGAAGAAAGAGGGCTGAGAGGAGACTTGATAGAGGTATTCAAGATCCTGAGGGATATGGACAGGGTAAATAGTGAGAAACCTTTCCCACTCAAGAAAACATCAAGACCCAAAGGGCACAGATTCAAAATAATGGGCAAGAGGAGTAGAAGTGATGTGAGGAAAATTTTTTTCACCCAGAGGGTGGTGGAGGCAGGTTCGATCAAGGTATTCAAAAGGCAATTGGATTGCTAACGGAAAAGAGAGAATGTACAAGGTTATGGGGATAATGCAGGGGAGAGGGAAGAGGTAGAATGTTCTTTCAGAGAGCCAGTGCAGACTTGATGGGCCGAATGTCCTCCTTCTACACTGTAAAGATACTGTGATACTGTGGGTACCCGCATGGGCCCCAGTTATGCCTGTCTTTTTGTGGGATATGTGGAACGTTCCTTGTTCCAGTCCTACTCAGGCCCCCTCCCACATCACTATTTTCGATGCATTGATAACTGTATCGGTGTCGGTTTGTACTCTCATCGGTACCTGGAAAATTTATCGATTTTGCATCCAATTTCCACCCCTCTCTCACCTTCACATGGTCCATTCTGACACTTCCCTTCCCTTCCTTGACACGGCCCTCAACCATGTCCGACCCCTCTCCCACACCTCTGCCCTCACCGCTTCCTCTCCCTCCCAGAACCATGATCGTTTCCCCTTTGTCCTCACTTTTCACTCCACCAGCCTCCGCATTCAAAGGATCATCCTCCACCATTACCGCCAACTCCAACATGATGCCAACACAAAACATATCTTCCCCTCACCCACCCCCCCATCAGCATTCCGTAGGGACCGTTCCCTCCCTACACCCTGATCCACTCCTCCATCCCCTTCCCACGGCACCTTCCCATGCAATCACAGAAGGTGCAACACCTGCCCTTTTACCTCCTCCCTCCTCACCGTCCAAGGGCCCAAACGCTCCTTTCAGGTGAAACAGTGCTTCACTTGCACCTCCTTCAATTTGGTCGACTGCATTCGCTGCTGCTAACGCGGTCTCCTCTACATTGGGGACACCAAACGCAGACTGGGTGACCGCTTTGCGGAACACCTTCGGCCTGTCCACAAGCATCGGACAGAGTCAGCATGGATTTACGAAAGGGAAATCATGCTTGACAAATCTACTGGAATTTTTCGAGGATGTAACTAGCAGAGCTGATGAGGGGAAGCCAGTGGATGTGGTTTATTTGGGCTTTCAGAAGGCTTTCGACAAAGTCCCACATAAGAGATTAGCGTGAAAAATGAAAGCGCGTGGGATTGGGGGTAGCGTATTGAGATGGATCGAAAACTGGTTGGCAGAAACAAAGAGTAAGAATAAACGGGTCTTTTTCCGAATGGCAGGCGGTGACTAGTGGGATACCGCAGGGATCGGTGCTGGGACCCCAGCTATTCACTATATATATTAATGATTTAGATGAGGGAATTAAATGTAATATCTCCAAATTTGCAGGTGACACAAAGCTGGGTGGGAGGGTGAGCTGTGAGGAGGATGCAGAGATGCTTCAGTGTGATTTGGACAAGCTGAGTGAGTGGGCAGATACATGGCAGATGCAGTATCATGTGGATGAATGAGAGGTTATCCACTTTGGTAGCAAAAACAGGAAGGAAGATTATTACCTGAATGGTGATAAATTGACTGGAGGATGAGGAGCATGATGGACGCTGGGCTATTGGAGGACTGGTGGATAGGAGGTTGTTCGAGTGGGAGAATCAGATCCTCTTTCCCTCCCCCTACCCGGATTTTAACCTAGCGACAGATTTAAAGATAAATCTGTTGAATGAGTTAATAAATTTTATTTATTCTGAGAGGGGAATGTGCAACGAGACCTGGGTGTTCTTGTACACCAGTCGCTGAAGGTAAGCATGCAGGTGCAGCAGGCGGTAAAGAAGGCAAATGGTATGTTGGCCTTCATAGTGAGAGGATTCGAATACAGGAGCAGGGATGTCTTGCTGCAATTATACTGGGCCTCTGTGAGACCATACCCGGAATATTGTGTGCAGTTTTGGTCTCCTTATCTGTGGAAGGATGTTCTTGCTATAGAGGGAGTGCAGTGAAGGTTTACCAGATTGATTCCTGGGATGGCGGGACTGACATATGAGGAGAGATTGAGTTGATTAAGATTATATTCGCTGGGGTTCAGAAGAATGAGGGAGGATCTCATAGAAACCTATAAAATTCTAACAGGGCTAGATAGGGTGGATGCAGGAAGGATGTTCCCGATGGTGGGGGAGTCCAGAACCAGGGGTCACAGTCTGAAGATACGGGGTGGACCATTTAGGACTGAGGCGAGGAGAAATTTCTTCACCCAGAGACTGGTGAGCCTGTGAAATTTGCTACTACAGAAAGTAGTTCAGGCCAAAATATTGTATGTTTTCAAGAAGGAGTTAGATCTATCTCTTGGGGAGAAAGGGATCAAAGCATATGGGGAGAAAGCGGGAGCAGGGTTGGATGATCAGCCATGATCATAATGAATGGTGGGGCAGGCTCGAAGGGCCGAATGGCCTACTCCTGCTCCTATTTTCAATGTTTCTATGACCCAGACCTTCCTGTCGCTTGCCATTTCAACACACCATCCAGCTCTCATGCCCACATGTCTCTCCTTAGCCTGCTGCAATGTTCCAGTAAAGCTCAACGCAAACTGGAGGAAAATCACCTCATCTTCTGATTAGGCACTTTACAGCCTTCCGGACTGAACATTGAGTTCAACAACTTCAGACCATAAACTCTCTCAACCATCTCTAATCCTTTATTAATCCCACTTGTTTTATTTCAATTTTAATTTCAATTTTTCTTCTTCTTTATTTTTATTTATTTATTTTTATTTATTCATTGATTTTTCCCCCCACCCCTGCTCCCACAGGGCTTTCTGTCACTTGTTTCTATGTTGTGCTTTCACAGAGCGCTGACCCTTGTTCTGCTATTAACACATTCTGCCGCTATCAGCACCTCCTTTAGTCCTCACAAAAAAAGCAGCTCTGAAGAAGAGTCACACGGACTCGAAACGTTAACTCTGCTCCTTGCTCCACAGGCGCTGCCGGGTCTGCGGAGCTTTTCCAGCAGTTTTTGTTTTTATTTCAGATTTCCAGCATCTGCAGCATTTTGCTGTCATTTCATTGAAATGATTGTACCTGAAAGAACAAATGTTCTTTCAAAGGGAAGGTCTATGATATGATGGAAGGCAGGACAGATTAAATGCTAAAAGGATGATACTGAAATTGTTGATGATGTCAGTGTTGATCCAAATGCTCCTCTCCAGCCTTTCAATGTCTGGCTAAAATAATTAAAATTCCCCAAGTGCCCCCAGTAATGATGTAGATCCATGGACCGGAAACATTAGCTCTGTTTCTCGCTCCATAGATTCTTCCAGCCATGCTGACTATTTCAACAACAATAACATCTTTACACAGCACTTTCAGTGTATTAAAACATTCCAAGACTCTTAACAGGAGCATTATAAAACAAAAGGTGACACTGGAGCCACACAAGGAGTCCACAGCATTAAGCTTTGTCTGAGTGCAGCGAGTTTAAGTGTTTAGCTCCGGGAATTTGGGAAGTGAAAGAATTTTAAGGATTGATTCCTTTCTAAAATCTAGTTGAGTTTGCATATTATGTTTAACTTAAGTGTAACAGAAAATTGTAGTTTCTTTCAGTGTTAGTCATTTATTCTTTCATGGGATGTGGGCATCACTGGCTGGACCACCATTTATTGCCCTTCCCTAATTGTCCTTGAGAAGGTGGTGTTGAGCTGCCTTCTTGAACCGCTGCAGTCCATGTGGTGTAGCTTCACCCACTGTACTACAAGGAAGGGAGTTCCAGGATTTTGACCCAGCAATAGTGAAGGAACAGCAATATAGTTCCAAATCAGAATTGTGTGTAGCTTAGAGGGGAACTTGAAGATGGTGGTGTTTCTATGCATCTACTGCCCTTGTCCGTCAAGGTGTTAGTGACTGTGGGTTTGGAAGGTGCTGTCGAAGGAGCCTTGGTGAGTTTGTGCAGTGCATCCTGTAGATGGTACACACTGCGGGCACTGTGCGTTGGTGGTGGGGGGAGTGGATGTTGACGGTGGTGAATGGGGTGCCAATCAAGCCGGCTGCTTTGTCCTGGATGGTGTCCAGCTTCTTGAGTGTTGTTGGAGCTGCACTCACCTCGGGAAGTGCAGAGTATTCCATCACACGCCGCACTTGTGCTTTGTGGATGGTACAGGCTTTGGGGAATCAGGTGGTGAGTTACTCACTGCAGAATTCCGAGCCCCTGACCTGTTCTTGTAGCCACAGTATGTTTTTGGCTGGTCCTGTTCAATTTCTAGTCAATGGTCAGCCGCCCATGGGGTGGAATTTTCCATGCCCGCTGGCATTGGGCGTGATCGGTGGCATGAGCGGACAATATGGCCACGATGGCGGGAAACCAGTTCTCGATTGTCCGCTCAGCCTGCCGACAGCGGCCGTGTTTCCTGCCATCGGACATCGGGAACCTCATTGTCATACATCAGCCCATCATTTTCCGGCTAAGCCGCCGGAATCACCCTCCCCCCAACACCTCTCCCGCTGGATTGTGCGTCCAGGTCGGTGGGAAAGCACGCCGACGTGTTTCACAACAGCACAGAATCGACCTGCACTTGGCGGCTGCACTTTGAGGGGAATTCGGAGTTGAATACCTCGTATTAGGGAAACCTGTATGAAGTGACCATTCCTCTGAAATTCAGACAGTTCAGGCACAGCCACATTGATATGATTGGGGTCGGGCTCCGAGCTTATCTGCCCACTCAAGCAACGCAGAGGCATCAAAGAGCCACCAAGTTCTCCAGAGCTCCCCCCAGCACAGACTGCACATTCAGGAGCACTTTAGTGGACTGCAGAGCAGTTGGACTGCACACGTTGTACAATCTCCTCGCTAAAGCTGGCCATGGAGCAGTCACTGCTGGAGGTGTTCACAGCCTCTTGCAATGTAAACATCCCGGTTTGGACCAGCCTCCCCCATGGTTCAAGCTAACAGGGCAGCCATGCAGCGCACTAATCTCTGGCCATCCAAGTGGGGATCAGCTCTCTCCGGGAAATGTTAAGGGGCCGTCACACTTAACCAGGACAGGTTCTTAGTACACCCATGCTAACCAGGTGTCTCTCTCTTTAACCCAGCAGGAGGAGTACATTAGGATCATGGAGCCTGGCGAACTAGCTGTATGCCTGATGGCCTACAGAGAGCGAAGACGACGGAGGAGAGAGTGACTGAGGCTCCTGGCTGCGCAGAGGCAGGAGCAGCAACCTCAGGAAGAAGTGGGGCTGTGGCTCCCGCACACGCAGCCCAAGAGCCAGAGCGAGCCCTGGCTGGTTGGCGCCTAGCGACACCCAGGGTCTATAGACGCCGCCTTTCATTCCTGCAGATGACCAAGAACCAATGTCTCCGCAGACTGTGCATTTCTAGGGAACTGGTTGGTCACATCTGCCAGCTACTGCAGGATTTGGCACCACGGGGACATGGAGGGCACCCACTGCCAGTGGCCATGAAAGTGACCACAGCGCTCAATTTCGACACCAGTGGCTCCTTTAAGAGCTGCACAGGTGACCTCTGTGGGACATCACAAGCCTCCACCCATAAATGCATCCATGAGGTCACGGATGCCATCTTTTCGAGGGCACACAACTTTGTCCATTTTGCCCGGGACCAGGAAAGCCAGGATGCAAGAGCAATGGATTTGCCCAGACCTCGGGTTTCCCACTGGTGCAGGATGCGATCGACTGCACTCGTGGTGCTCAGATATCCGTCACAACACACGGTGGACTACATCAACCGCAAGGGGTTCCATTCGCTGAATGTGCAGCTGGTGTGCGACCACCAGAAACACATCCTGCAGGTGTGTGCTCGGTTTCCAGGGAGTGTGCACGATGCCTACATCCTCAGTCGGTCACAGATCCCTGGAGTCTTCCAGGATCCACTGAGGCTGCAGGGATGCTCCTCGGGGACAAGGGCTCCCCGCAGAGTCCATGGCTGATGATGCCGAGCGGCAGCCTCAGACTGCAGCAGAGCGACAGTATAATGAGGCTCATGCTGCAGCTCGCAACTTGCTGGAGGTAACCATCGGGATGCTGAAGGTGAGGCTCCGGTGCCTGGAGTGGTCTGGTGGAGCCCTGCAATACAGTCCACAGAGGATGTCACACATCGTCATCGTTTGCTGTGCCCTTTACAACCTGGCGCTCCAACAGGGAGACGAGCTGGCTGAGGAGGAGCTGGAGGAGCTGCAGATCTCCTCCGATGAGGAGGACGCTGAAGGGGATGAGACTGAGGAGGTCCTCGGAGGCGATGATGACGGGGATGAAGACCTCGCACAGGCTAGACGAGGCAGGCACGCTCGGGAGGCCCTCATAGTTGCTAGATTTGTGGAGGATGATGACGACATGCAGTGAGGAGACACCATAGTCCCTCACATCACACTTGTGAACGTTTGACTCCCGTCTGGCTTATGGCAGAATGTGAGAATGCTCCTGTCATGGAGACGCAGGGGAGGCCCTAATAGTCACTCAATTGCAGGAAGATGATGATGACCATGCACTGCGCACACTCCATAAATCTTCACACAGCCTCTAAGAATGTCTGACTCCTGTCTGGCCGAGGGCAGCTCACTTGTTCTTTGTGATCAGGGTCATATCATAGAGACGCAGCCATAAAACTGTTAAAGTATCTGATCCTTTATCCACCTTCAGCACCTGTTGCTGTTGCTGTCCATCCTGCGGCCAGAGCGGGCGTAGAGGACATCCTGGCAGGTCTCTACGGCATCCAAAAGGTTCTCGAGGAACGTGTGGCTGAATCTGGGGCTGCAGTTCTCTTTAGTTTCAGGGCCATGTCTTCCATGCAGCAGTGGTGGTCTGGATGAACTGAGATATGTGCTTGTGGCTGGACTTTAAACATGGCGCCTGGCGAGATGCAGCGGCTGGGTGATGGCAGGCGGGTGAATGGGAGCCCGTTCGCCATGGAAACGGCGGGTTTCCCAGGAATGCAGAAATAATGTGCCGGGTTTGGGATGATACAGTGTGAAAACCCGACATCGAGGCCCATGGGTAAAACATCATTTTACCCACCCGCTACCGCACTTAGTGCCATCCTGGGAAAATTCCACCCATGATGTTGATAGAGGGGGGCGGGGGGTGCAGTGATGGTAATGCCATTGAATATCAAGGGGGGATGGTTAGATTCTCTCTTGGTGAAGATGGTGGGCATTTGTGTGGAGTGAATGTTACAAGCTCTCTACTAAGAGGTAGCTTTACATACGAACATACAAGTTAGGAGCAGGAGTAGGCCACTCAGCCCCTCGAGCCTGCTCTACCATTCAATAAGGTCATGACTGATCTGATTGTAACCTCAACCCCACATTCCTTCCTACCCCTGATAACCTTTCACCCCTTGTTAATCAAGAATCCAGCTAGCTCTGCCTTAAAAATATTCAGACTCTTCTTCCACCGCCTTTTGAAGAAGAGCGTTCCAAAGACTCCCTACCCTCTGACAGAAAAACATTCTCCTCATCTCTATCTTAAATGAGCGACCTCTTATTTTCAAACAGTGACTCCTAGTTCTAGATTCTCCCACATGAGGAAACACCATCTCCACATCCACCCTGTCTAGACCCATCAGGGTCTTAAAGGTTTCAAGCAAATCGCCTTTTACTCTTCGAAATTACAACCTTTCCTCATAAGACAACCCACCCATTCCCAGTATTAATCTAGTAAACCTTCTCAGAACTGCTCCTAATGCATTTACATCTTTCTTTGGATAAGGAGACCAGTACTGTACACAATGCTCCAGATGTGGTCCCTCCAATGCCCTGTACAACTGAAGCATAACCCCCCTACTTTAGTGATCAATTTCCCTCACAATAAATGATAACATAGTATTAGCTTTCCTAATTACCTGCTGTACCTGCACACTAAGCTTTTGTGATCCATGTGCTAGGATTCCAAGATCCCTCTGAATCTCAGAGCTCTGCAATCTCTCACCATTTAGTTAATAAGCTTCCTTTTTATTCTTCCTGCCAAAATGAACAATTTCACATTTGCTCACATTCTAGCCCATTCGCCAGATCTTTTCCCACCCACATAACCGATTTATGTCACTTTGTAGCCTCATGTCCTCTTCATAATTTACATTCTTACCTATCTTTGTGTCATCAGTAAATTTAGCAACCATTCCTTTGGTCCTTTCATCCAAGCCATTTATATAAATTGTAAAAAGTTGAGGCCCAGCACTGATCCCTGGCACACCACTCGTCATATCCTGCCAACCACAAAAAGACCCATTTATGCCTACTCTCTGCTTCCGGTTAGTCAGCCAATCTTCTATCCATGTCAATATGTTACCCCCTACCCCATGAGCTTTTATTTTCCACAATAACATTTGATGTGGCACTTTATCAAATGCCTTCTGGAAATCTAAGTTAAGTTCATCCACTGGCTACCCTTTATTCACAGCATATGTGACTCCTCCAAAGTGCTCCAATAAATTGGTGAAACATGATTTCCCTTTTACAAAATCATGTTGACTCTGCCTGATTGCCTTGATTTTTTTCTAAGTGCCCTGCTGTAACATCTTTAATAATAGCTTCTAACATTTTCCCTATGACAGATGTTAACTGGCCTGTAGTTTCCTGCCTTCTGTCTCCCTCCCTTTTTGAATAAGATAAATAAATAACCTTTGTTATTTTGCAGTCTAATGGAACCTTCCCCAAATCTTGGGAATTTTGGAAAATTAAAACCAATGTATCAATTATCTCACTAGCCACTTCGTTCAAGACCTTAGGCTGAAGTCCATCTGGACATGTGGATTTGTCATCCTGCATTCCAACAATTTGCTTAATATCACTTCCCTGGTGATTGTAATTTTCCCAAGTTCCTCCCTCCCTTCCATTTCCTGATTCACAGCTATTTCTGGGATGTTACTTGTCTTATCTACAGTGAAGACTGAAGCAAAATGCCTGTTTAATTCATCCACCATCCATTATTTTCCACTAGCAATTCCTCAGACGCACTTTCTATAGGACCAATGCTCACTTTGTTAACTCTTTTCTTATTTAAATACCTATTGAAGCTCTTACTATCTGTCTTTATGTTACTAGCTAGCTTTCTCTCATACTCAAATTTTTCCATCCTTATTAATCTTTTTGCCATTCTTTGCTGTTCTTTATATTCTTTCCAATCTTCAAGCTGCCACCCATCTTTGCGTAATTATATGCTTTTTCTTTAAGTTTGATACTGTCTTTAACTTTATTAATTAACCACGGATGGTGGGCCCTCCCCTTGGAATTTTTCTTTCTCATTGGAATGTATATATTCTGTGTATTCTGAAATATCCCTTTAAATGTCTGCCACTGAACCTCTATTGACCTATCCCTTAACCTCATTTTCCAGTTCATTAACTAGCTCTGCTTTCATGGCCTAATAATTGCCTTTATTTAAGTTTAAAATACTAGTCTTGGACGTAATCATTTGTCCCTCAATATGGATGTAAAATTCAATCATATTATGATCACTGTTACCCAGGGGGTGCCTTCACTAAGAGGTTATCAATTAATCCTATCTCATTGCTCAATACCAGGTCTAGTATAGCCTGTTCTCTGGTTAGCTCCAGAACGTGCTGTTCTAAGAAACTATCCCGAGAACATTCTATGAACTCCTCATCTATGATACCTTTGCCCATTTGACTTTTCCTGTCTATATGTAGATTAAAATCCCCCATGATTATTGCCGTACCTTTCTGACAAGCTCCCATTATCTCTTCCTTTGTACTCTGTCCTACTGTGTGGGGGGCCTGCAAACCACTCCCACAAGTAACTTCTCGCGTTTATCATTCCTCTTCTCAATCCAAACTGCATCAACATCCTGGTTTCCTGAATTTAGGTCATCCCTCTCTAATGTGCTAATATCATCTTTAATTAACAGATCCACCCCTCTAGCTTTTCCTAACTTCCTGTCCTTCCTAAATGTCACACACTGTTAAATATTCAGATCCCAATCTTACATCATCCTGTAGCCATGTTTCTGTAATTGCTATCAGATCGTATTTATTTGTTTCTATTTACGCTATCAGTTCATCCGTTTTGTTTTGAATGCTACGTGCATTTAGATACAGAGACTTTAGTTTTGTCCATTTATTATTTTTGTAGTGTATAGCCTTATCTGCTGATTTACTCTGAGTGCACTCTTTGTCCCTTTCTGTCATGGATGGTTTATCATTTCCCACATTAATAGCTTTCCCTCTTGTCTTATCTCTACTCTTTGCTTTACCACATTTTCCCAGATTTGATGCCTTGACCCCACTATTCAGTTTAAAACCATCTCTACTTCCATAGTTATGCAGCTCACGAGGATACCAGCCCCAGCACAGTTCAGTTGTTGACCGTCCCAATGGTACAGATCACACTTTCCCCAATACTGATGCCAGTGCCCCACAAACCGGAACCCACTTCTCACACACCAGTCTTTGTCCCACACATACATTTCTCTCATCTTACTTGTCCTAGACCAATTTGCATGTGCTCAGGTAATAATCCAGCGTGTAATAGAGTTGATCTTTCAGACAATTTTCTTTGTGGACACAGTTAACTTTATTTATAAGACAGCAGCAACTACTTACAGATGTGTATCAAACTCCATAACTAAAGAGGAACTCTCTACTAGAGGTTCCCCGTGCTGCTCACACATTGGTTTACACAGGTCATGTGATCTTACAAAACAGGATTATTCTTAAAGCTGCAGTCCTATGTTTATCCAAACTATAATTGCTACATTCCTCCCCCTTTAACATTTCTGTACATTTTGCATTTACAAGGATATTTATCTCATGAACTTAGAATACTTGCACAGGTCATGAAATTACAAGTTCAGTCTTTCAGGTGGTTTTCTGATCCATAGCTTCACGACTTCAATTCTTTTGCAGGGAACACATTCTCTGGAACTGCATTAACATCAGATACCTCATTAGGCACATGCAGTTCAGTGTCTTCCACTCTAACAGAGGCATTGGTCATGTCTGTCCTTGGTTGAGCGACTTCAACAGGAACCACTGGTTCAGTAATGGTTACATGTGGAACATTTTTTTTTGGGGTATCTCTCTTTTTCTTAAATGATCCACATGTTCACTGCTGATCCGGCCTTCCACTTCCACATGGTACAATAATGGCTCAGTGACGGAGCTCACTCTACCAGCTATCCACTTCAGTCCTCGACCGAAAGTCCTTACATATACTGCTTCTCCAACAGTAAATTGTAGCTCACGATTATGCAAATCATGAATCTCTTTTTGGATTCCTTGACTTTTCTCCACCCTTCCCTCCAAAATTGGGAAGTATCAGGCTTAATCTTGTTCGAAGACAACGCCTCATCAGTAATTCTCAGGGGTTGCTCCTGTTGTAGTGGGGGGGGTGGGGGGGTTGTTCTGTCGTGAAATAGGAAATGAGCAAGTCTAGTTTCCAGTGATTCACTTTAACTTTTTCATTCCCACTTTAAAAGTTTGTACTGCCCTTTCTGCCAGTCCGTTAGATGACGGATGGTCCAGTGCAGTCTTCACGTGGTTGATATCATTGATGTTGATAAATCATTGAAATTCAGCGCTCATAAACGTAGTACCATTATCTCAGACAATTACCTCTGGCAATCCATGGTTGGCGAAGTTCTGGCGTTGGTGATTTTACCTCATAAACCATAGAACCATAGAACACTACAGCACAGAAAACAGGCCCTTCGGCCCTTCTAGTTTGTGCCAAAATACTATTCCGCTAGTCCCATTGACCTGCACCTAGTCCATAAACCTCTAGACCTCTCCCATCCATGTATCTATCTAATTTATTCTTAAAACTTAAGAGTGAGCCCGCATTTACCACATCAGATGGTAACTCGTTCCACACTCTCACCACTCTCTGAATGAAGAAGTTCCCCCTAATGTTCCCCCTCAACCTTTCCTCTTTCACCCTAAAGCCATGTCCTCTCGTGTTTATTTCTCCTAATCTAAGTGGCAAGAGCCTACTCGCATTTACTCTGTCTATACCCCTCACAATTTTGTAAACTTCTATCAAATCTCCCCTCATTCTTCTACGCTCCAAGTAATAAAGTCCTAACCTGTTTAATCTCTCCCTGTAACTCAACTCCTTAAGACCCGGCAACATCCTAGTAAATCTTCTCTGCATTCTCTCAATCTTACTGATATCCTTCCTGTAGTTAGGCGACCAGAACTGCACACAATACTCCAAAGTTGGCCTCACTAATGTCTTATACAACCTCACCATCCCAACTCCTATACTCAATACTTTGATTTATGAAGGCCAGTATGCCAAAAGCTTTCTTTACAACCTTGTCTACCTGTGACGCCACTTTCAGGGAATTGTGTATCTGAACTCCCAGATCCCTTTGTTCCTCCGCACTCCTCAGTGCCCTACCATTTACTGTGTATGTCCTACCTTGGTTTGACCTTCCAAAATGTAACACCTCACACTTTTCCACATTAAATTCCATCTGCCATTTTCTGGCCCATTTTTCCAGTTGGTCCAGATCTCTCTGCAAGCTTTGAAAGCCTTCCTCGCTGTCCACAACTCCTCCAATCTTAGTGTCATCAGCAAATTTGCTGGTCCAATTCACCACATTATCATCCAGATCATTGATATAGACAACAAACAACAATGGTCCCAGTACAGATCCCTGAGGCACACCACTAGTCACAGACCTCCAGTCTGAGAAGCAATCATCCACTACCACTCTCTGTCTTCTCCCACACAGCCAATTTCAAATCCAGTTTACAACCTCTCCATGGATACCAAGTGTCTGAACCTTCTGAACTAACCTCCCATGTGGGACCTTGTCAAAGGACTTACTAAAGTCCATGTAGACAACATCCACAGCCTCTCCTTCATCTACTTTCTTTCTCACCTCCTCGAAAAACTCTACAAGGTTCGTTAAACATGACCTACCATGCACAAAGCCATGCTGACTATTCTTAATCAGCCCTTGGCTGTCCAAATAATTATATATCCGATCTCTCAGAACACCTTCCAATAATTTACCTACTACTGACGTCAGGCTCACTGGCCTGTAATTACCTGGTTGACTTTTGGAGCCTTTTTTAAACAACGGAATAACATGAGCTTCCCTCCAATCCTCCGGCACCTCACCCGTGGCTAAGGACATTTTAAATATTTCTGCCAGGGCCCCTGCAATTTCTACACTAGTCTCCCTCAAGGTCCGAGGGAATATCATGACAGGCCCGGGGGATTTATCTACCTTTATTCGCTGCAAAGCAGCAAGCACCTCCTCCTCTTTAATCTCTATATGTTCCATGAAACTACTGCTTGTTTACCTTCCTTCCTTATACACTATGCCAGTTTCCTGAGTAAAGACTGATGCAAAAAAACTGTTTAAGATCTCCCCTATCTCGTGAGGCTCCACACATAGACGACCACTCTGATCTTCAAGGGGACCAATTGTGTCCCTTACTATCCTTTTACTCTTAATATACTTGTAGAAACCCTTAGGGTTTACCTTCATATTATCTGCCAAAGCAACCTTATGTCTTCTTTTTGCCTTCCTGATTTTCTTTTTTAGTATTTTCTAACATTTTCTATACTCTACAAGTACTCATTTGCTTCTTGTTGCCTATACCTGCTATACACCTCTCTCTTCTTCTTAACCAGATCGCCAATATACCTTGAAAACCAAGGTTCCCTATGCCTGTTAACTTTGCCTTTAATCCTGACAGGAACATGCAAACTCTGCACTCTCAAAATTTTGCCTTTGAATGCCTTCCACTTACTGAACACATCCTTGCCAGAAAACAACTTATGCCAAGCCACTCTTCCTAGACCCTTTCTCATTTACACAAAATTGGCCTTTCTTCAATTTAGAATCTCAACTCGAGGACCAGACCTATCCTTATCCATAATTAGCTTAAAACTAATGACATTGTGGTCACTGGACCCAAAATGTTCGCCTACACATACTTCTGTCACCTGACCTGTCTGGTTCCCTAATAGGAGATCAAGTATTGCATTCTCTCTCGTTGGTACCTCTACATATTGATTTAGAAAACTGTCCTGAACACATTTGACAAACTCCAAGCCATCCAGCCCTTTTACAGTATGGGAGTCCCAGTCAATATGTGGAAAGTTAAAATCTCCTACTATCACAACTTTCTGTTTCTTACATCGGTCTGCTATCTCTCTACAGATTTGCTCCTCTAATTCTCTCTGACTATTGGGCGGTCTATAATACAACCCTATTAGTGTGGTCACACCTTTCCCATTCCTCAGCTCCACCCATATGGCCTCTGTAGACGAGCCCTCCGGGCTGTCCTGCTTATGCACAGCTGTGATATTTTCCCTGACTAGTAATGCCACTCCTCCCCCTTTCATCGCTCCCCCTCTATCACGTCTGAAACAACGGAACCCCGGAACATTGAGCTGCCAGTCCTGCCCCACCTGCAACCAAGTCTCACTAATAGCAATAATGTTGTAATCCCATGTGCCAATCCACGCCCTAAGCTCATCTGCCTTTCCGACAATACGTCTAAGTGCTTGGAATGAAAGATGATTCCGAGGCAAGGACCAACGTAATCTCTGTGCAATTGCACCCAAGGTCTACCAGGACACTCCCATGGGTGTCACGGGACTGCCACTGGTAACTCTTGCAGCTGTTGACATTGCACACAGTGCTTTACCCCCCGTCCAATATCACCGTCCATCCCCGGCCACCAAAGATAACTTTGCGCTAACGTCTTCATGCGTGAGATTCCTGGATGGGCATGTGTAGCTCTACTAAGAGTGGTTCCCTTCCTTGTGAAGGAACTACCACTCGTACACCCCATAATAGAATACCATCTTGACTGCTCATCTCGTATCTTCGGTTGCAAAATGGCTTCAATTCATCAGAGACTGATTTCTGGGACCAGCCATGTAACACTTAGTCTCTCACTCGAGACAGGACTGGATCACAATACGTCCAGTTTCTTATCTGCCTGGCACAGACTGGCGAGGAATCTCGGAAATTCATCACTAATATGAGTGCTTGAGGAATTGGGATGTGGTCATTGTTCTCTTGTAAAGGAAGGCGACTTAGGGCATCGGCATTTGCTATATGAATCCCTGGTCTATGTACAAATGTTATTCATATGCTGCCAAAATTAGGGCCCATCATTGTATATTCGTGCTGACGCTATGAGTGGTATAGCCTTTTCCTCACTAAAGACCCAAAAGTGGTTTGTGGTCTAATACGATCGTGAAATGTCGCCTGTGCACGTATTGGTGGAATTTTTTACGCCAAAAATAATGAACACACTTTCCTCTTGGAGCTGAGAATATCCTTTTTCAGCTGTGATAAGTGTCCTGGATACATAGCCTAATGGCCTCTCGGTGCTGTCATCCATTTTGTGAGATAGGACCGCTCCCAATCCATAGGGGGACCCGTCACAGGTTAGCACCAATTCCTTTGTCTGGTCATAATGCACTAACAAATTTGAAGAGTATAAGAGCTGTTTTACTTTCACAAAGGCTTCTTCTTGGGGTGACTCCCAAAACCAACCCTGTTTTTTTCCTAGCAGAGAATGTAGAGGGGCTAGAACTGTGGAATAATTTGGTAGAAATCGCCCATAATAATTTACCATCCCTGAAAATGCTTTAAGTTCAGAGATGTTCTTAGGTGCAGGTGCCTCTCTTATTGCTTTACCTTTCTCCACAACAGGGTGTAACCCTTGGGCATCTACCCAAAGGCTCAAATAAATGACTTTGTTTGCCTGAAAAGTGCATTTTTCCTTCTTCAGGAACACTCCTGCTTCCATAAATCGTTCCCAAACTTCCTCCAGGTTCGCCAAGTGTTCCTTTTCTGTGAACCCAGTTATCAGTACGTTGTCCAGGTAGACCATTACTTGAGGTAGGCCCTGTAGTAAGCTCTCAATTGTCCTTTGGAAAATGGCACAGGCCGAGGAGACACCGAAGGGCAGGCATGTATGTTGATACCCTTTGTGGGTATTTATGGTCACAAATTCCCGGGAGGCATCTTCCAACTCCAGTTGCTGATATGCATGACTCATGTCAAGCTTTATATACGTTGTACTTCCTACTATAGGTCTTCAATCTTGGGAATGGGGTACCTGTCCAGTTTGGCTGCTCCGTTGATTGTTAGTTTATAGTCCCCGCAGATCCGGATGGTCTGGTTTGGTTTAAGGACAGGGACCTTGGGTGCTGCCCACTCTGAGAACTGGACCAATCTTATGATACCCAGCCACTCTAGCCGGTTGAACACAGCATCAAACTTCTCTCTCAGGGCGTATGGCACCGGTCTTGCTTTCAAGAAGCGAGGGGTTGCTTCTGGGCCCACATAAATCCTGGCCTGTAGGCCTTGGATTTTTCCCAGTTCATCCTTGAAGACAGTGTCATATTCTATTAGCAGCTCGAGTGGTCTCCCTGCTCGTAACTGGAAGATTTCGGACCAGTTTAATTTAATCTCTTTCAACCAATCACACCCTAGAAGGCTTGGTTCTTCACCTCCTACCACCATCACTGGTAGCTGTGCCAATTGGTGTCTAGAATGAACAGTTGCTCTAGTGATACCTATTACCTGGATTTCTTCATCTGCATATGTTTTCAACTTGGCAGATGTCTGTTCCAAATTTAATTGTTGATCACCTTTATTTAAATATCTGAAAGTGTGTTCTCCTATTACAGTGGGAGAAATACCTGTGTCTCCTTCCATTTTTAATTGTTTACCATTCATTTGCACTGTGACAATAATTGGCTCTGTCTTTCCAACTTTCATGTTGAATAATGAATAAATGTCAGAATTGGTTCTTTCCGGCTCTTCTACACTACAGACTTCATTGAACTTCGATTGTTGTTTGGAGGCCTGTTTAAATCTCACTTTGCAATGTTTCAATATGTGTCCACTCCTGTGACAAAAATAACACTCTACTTTTAAATTGCCAATCGCTAGAAGAATGATTGTTTCCATGTCGAGACAAATTCGTTTTTGATTTCGTTGCTGAGCGATTTCCTCGCATTTTTTGGTTTGCAGGGTCTGTTTCCCACTTCATAGCAGAGTTCTGGCTTTTCACGCCACTTTCTGCTGACTGTTCCCGCCCAACTAGGAGGACAGCGCTATTTTGTGCCCCTTGAATTGCTTGTGAATCCCTTCCGGAGCTTTCCATCACCAGCGCTATTTCTAACGCTTTCCTAAAATCAAGATCCACTTCAGCCAGCAATCTTCGCTGAATAGCATCCTCCTGCACGCCACATACCAAACGATCTCTGAGCGTGTCATTCAGGGTTTCACCCAATTCACAATCTTCCGTTAGTTGTTTTAATTTCACCATGTAGATAGCAATGGACTCTCCTGGGACTCCATTCCATCAATTAAACCGGAATCTCTGCATTGTGACTGAGGGCTTGGGTTGAAAATGTCCCTGAATGAGGTCTATTAATTGAATGAAAGTCTATGAATCCAGGGCACTGGGGGCCTTCATGCTTCAAATTAAACTGTAGGTCTTGCCTCCACAAATACTCAAGAGAATCGCTCTCCTCCTTCCCACCTCTGTGATTTTGTTGGCTTGAAAGTAGAACGCAAGTTGATCTATATATTGAGAATAATCGTTTGTGATTGGTTCAAAGGGTTTGGTTCTGCCAAACTGTGGCATTTCAGATCAGAATATCTTCTTTTCTTTTTAATGAACTTAGATACCGACAATCTCTGGGCAAGTTACAGCAGCGCATCTGATGTTTCCTCATCGCCAGTTTGTTAGAGTTGATCTTCCAGACAACTTTTCTGAGTGGACACAGTGAACTTTATTTACAAGACAGCAGCAGCAACTTACATATGTGCATCATACTCCATAACTAAAGATGAACTCTCCCCTAGAGGTTCCCTGCGCTGCTGAGATGTTGATTTACACAAATCATGTGATCTTACAACACAGGATCATTCTTAAAGCTACAGTCCTAAGTTTATCTAAACTATAATTACGACAGGGAGATTATTACCTTTAAGGTTCTGCTTCTTAGTCTGGTGACTAGTTACTCATACTGACTATGCAGAGCCTCCCTCCTCATCCTGCCTTTTTCTTGGTACCCACATGGACCACGACCACTGGAACCACCACACCTACTGCAAGTTCCTCTCCAACCCTGAGCAGATGCCAGAACCCTGGCACCGGGCAGGCAACACAACCATCTGCACTCTCGCTCTTTGCTACAGAGAACAGTGTCAATCCCCCTCACTAATCTGTCCCCTACTACCACTATGTTCACTTTTGCTCCCCCAATTTGAATGGCTTCCTGTACTACGGTGCCGTGGTCTGTTTGCTCATCCACACTGCTGTCTCTGCTCTCATCCAAACAAGCTGAGTGAACCTCAAACCTGTTGAATAATTGCTGAGGCTCACACTCCTGCACTCCTGCCCTCTGGGTCCCCTTATCTTCTTCACTCACAGTCATACCCTCCTGTCCCTGGCCACTGACCAAATTAGAAGACCCTGTCTTAAGAGGTGTGATTGCCTCCTGGTATAAAGCATCCAGGTAACTTTCCCCCTCCCTGATGTGCCGCAGTGTCTGCAGCTCAGCCTCCAGCTCAATGACTCTGAGCCAAAGCTCCTCAAGCTACAAACACTTACTGCAGACGTGTTTGACCTGGATCACAATGTTATCCAGGAGCTCCCACATGCTGCAGCCTCGACACATCACCTGCCCTGCCATCCTTAACGTGTTTTAAATAATTACTCAATTATAATAATCATTTACCTATGTCGTTTCCTTGTATATTTTATTAACTTTACCACAAATTTGTGTACCTTTTAAAGCCTTAGGGATAGAATGGAGCTTATTCACTAGGCGGATACTCACCAAATTGCTCACTCCTTTCCCTGGACTGGAGCAAGAACCAATTCCTATGGGGTGAGAAAGATAGAAAGAGGAAATAAACACCTCCTTCCCTGCTTCACTGAACTTCCCCTCTCACCAATCTCCAAGTCTCCACTCAGTTAGCTCAGCTGAACTACGTTTGCCTTGGCTGCACTAAAGAATCCTGAATCCATTGTAGACTGAACTGCGGCTTCAGTAACCAGGTTCAGGCAGTTAGCTAGTTAACTACTCAGCTCCTACAGCTGAGAGTGAGTTTACCTTGTCTAAATTGCCAGAATGAAAGAACTTAGCCTGCCTGCACAGTACTTTCCAGTTACTGCTAATTACAGACTAGATTAGCTTTTAAGAACAAAATTTAAGAGTAAAAATTAACACTTTAACACCCCCGCACGCCCAACCACCAAATTCCAAGTCTTCACTCAGTTATCTCAGCTGCACTCCACTTGCCTTTGTTTGTAATTTGTTAATTAGATAGTTAGTCAGAACTGGTTTCCTAGCCATAAGTGGCTGAATCAGCTGACTAGGATTTCAGCTGGTATAAATACAGGAGGTTTCACAGGCCAATGAAGTAAGTAGTAGAAAGGTGAAACTTTGTCTGGATGGAGTGAGGCTGAGAGCTGAACTCTGGAAAGTGAGGGAGGAGGTGCTTTCTGGTCTTGTACAAGAATTGAGTGGTCCAAGAGAAGGAGCTGGAGACAGTGAAATCATGTCAATGTATTTGCCCACTCACTCAAGCTGTCTAAGTCCACATCCTGGGAGTGGCTGGCTGTGCAGTTTACAATATTCTAAGAATCAAGGCTTCTGGAACACTGTTGATGCTGGAGAGACAAAATTCACGACCAAGAAAGAGAAGGAAAGAAACTGATTTTATAAAGAGGTTTGGATAAACACTTGAAGGGAAAGATATGCAGGAACATGGGAAATTAACAGGGGAATGAAACTTAATGGAGGGGAAAAGGCATGGGGAGGTTTGAACACAGGAATGGGAATATTAAAATTGAGGAGCTGCAAGACCAGGAGTCGGTGGAGGTCAGTGAGCACAGGGATGATGAGTGAATGCGATTCGGTATGAGGAAGGACATGGAAAGCAGAGTTTGGGATGAGCAGTAGTTTATATGGGGTCAGAAATCAGCTCAGGGTCGAATAGAAATCAAAGGTTGCATCAGCCTGGTTCAGCCTCAGACATTGGCCAGGGAAGTGGATACACTTCATGGGTATGGAATGGAGTTTATAGTGGGGACCGATGACACTGACTTCAGTCTTCCCAAGAGTTTAATGAGAAAGAATAAGAGAATGAATCATGGTTTACATAATTATCAGGGACACCAACTGCAACACAAGTGAAAGAAAATTACAAAACCAGGAATGCAGTTAGCAATGGGGTATAGAGTTAATAACTGATTATAGAGAGTCACCAGCAGCAACAGCAGCAAAGAGGGCAGAGTAAATGATGGGAACAGTAATACAGTTAAACATGGTGGACAGAGTTAATAGAGAGACTTACCAGAGACACCAACAATAGCCAGGATGGGATAGTAAAAGTACTGAACGATGTAAAGTGAATATTTGATCTGAATTTTTAACGATAGACGATCATAATATGTGGAAAGAAAGTAAAAATCCCAGGAGAAACTCCTGTCCATTGTTGTAACATTCCAGTCGATTGTTCTCAGATTCCAATCCATTGTTGTAACATTCCAATCCATTGTTCTCAGATTCTGATCCATCCTCTCCTCCTCTCTGGGGCCGCTGATCCCTGTCAGTGTTGGTGGTGATGTTCCCGCTGACATTATGGGATAATACATTGAAAGGATTCCCTTTTAACAGAAGAGGGAAACCCTCCAGTGACACAATTAGGATCCATGGAGAGTGACATTAATTACAGTCACTGAACAAACAAGTTCAGTTAGTCCCTTCCAATCCAACACTTTTTATACAACAATAAAGTAGAACATTTACCTGGTCTGGATGGGATGTGTGAGGGTAACTGAGGGAAGGAATGGTGGGAATAGTGGACACACTGACCCTAACCTTCCAATCCTCCTTGGATATGGGGGTGGTGCCAGAGAACTGGAGGGTTGTAAATGTTCCATCCGGTTTAAAAAAGGAGGGGGGGATAAACCCTGTAACTACAAACCAGCCAGTCTCACATCAGTGAAACATTGGGGGAAACTTCTAACTTCTAAAATCTGTAACAACTTAAAATGTGGTTTGGAAAACATGAGTTAATAAATGAGCAGCAGCAAAGGTATGTTCATGGGAAATCGTGTCTGACCAACTTGGAGTTCTTTGATGAAGTAATGGAGAGGGTTGATGAGCTCAGCATGGTTCATGTTATGTATTTGGACTTTCAATTGTCACATGTTAGGAAAGTGAAAGCCATAGATTAAAGGGGCAGTGACATTGTGGATATGACACTGGCTATGGGACAGAAAGCAGACAGAAGTGGTCAACGGTGAAATTCAGGATGGAGGGGAGTACACAGTGATGTTCCCCACGAGTCAGTATTAGGACCACTGCTCCTTCTGATACAGTTAAATGACCTGGACATATATAAAGGATAGAATTTTGTTGTTTATAGATAACAGGAATACAGAATGTAAACAGTGAGGAGAATTGGAATAGGCTTTAGGAGGACATAGATTGGTGAAATGGAGAGAGAATATGTGGTGTCCAATGATTCAATTGTTCTGCGTTTGATTATGTCTGTCTGTTGACTGATCAATGCTCATGGTGCTTGATTAATTAAGCCTGAGTGTGGACTCAGAGAAAAGTAAATAAAGCTGGAGAAAGTGCTGGAAGCTGGAGCAGACATTTAAAACACCGCGAGTAAAATCTGTTAGACACGTAGAAAATCAACATCAATGTGAGATATAAAATATAAAACATACCTGAGAAATGAAATTTAATGCAGAGCAATGTGAATGATTCATGTGGGAGGAAGAATGAGGACAGATGATATAAATAATATCAGGTGATTTTAAGTGAGGTGCAGGGACAGTGGAGAACATGTACACAAATCCTCGAAGGCTTTTACACTCGATGGGTGTGAATTTCCAGCCCCATCCACCACCGGGATCGTCTGCTCCCATCGAAAGTCAATGGGCTTTTGGCTGGGCCACCAAATCTCCCGCAGCAGGTCCCACCATGGCGTGGCTGGAAAATCCTGGCCTCTGTCTCTGTCTAAACCAAATATCCTGCAGGGATTTTTAACAATTTAATCAACCTCTCCTGCCACCTTCAAAGATTTGTGCATTCCAGATTGGAACAACTCACTGGATAAAAATGTTCTCTTTCTCTCCCCTCTGGTTCTTTTGACAATTATTTGAAATCTTGTAACTGAGTGTTGTTCCGGTGGGAACAGTTTCTCCTCACTCTGTCAATACTCCACATTAATTTGAACACCTCCATTCAATCTCCCCTTGACTTTATCTGCTCTAAGGAGAACAATCCCAGGTTCTCTGATCTCTCCATACAACTGAAATCCTCATCCCTGGTACCATTCCAGTAAATCTCTGCTGCACTCCCTCCAAGACCCTCACATTTTTTCTCATATGAAACACCCAGAATTCGACACAATTCCTTTTATCCAGTGAGTTGTTCCAATCTAGAATGCAATGCCTGAAGACATGCTGGAAGCAGATTCAATAGTAAGTTTCAAAAGGGAACAGGATAAATACCGATAGGGGGGATTTGCAGGGTTATAGGGAAAGAGCAGGCAGGAGAGACAAAGCAAAATCGCTCTTTCAAAGATGGTACAGACACAATGGAGCAAATGAATTCCATCCAGGCTGTATGATTATCCAAACCTGTGATTACAGAATCCAGTGAATCCACACCTCATGTGTACAATTGACATTCAGCTGTTAACTAGTGCACCATCCAGATTCCATCACTTACTCATCAAAATACAAGGCTACGACTGTGACATACGCTACAAACTGGCTTGTTCCATGCTCACATCTGATCCAAAACTGCAGATATTTCCTTAGATCTGCAAGTGGATTTCATCGAAATGGAAATTGAAGACATCTTTCATACCGACCGGCTGAATTTCGGGAAGAATAGATGCCAGCAACTGCAACAAGAGATGTCCAATGTTCCTGTATTGCAACAGTTATGGAAGACCATGATTGGAGGGTGGCCAGAGTCCTTCCAGGATGTTTCAGAGGCTCTAAGACTATTTTGGCCTCACAGAGATGAGCTTGGGATTCCCCATAGGCCAGCAAGTCCTTGTTCTCTTAGACCTGACATCCTCCAGCAATTACACCAAGTGTATATGTGGATAGATCGAACCAGGAGACAGGCTGGAGAAACAGTTTAGTGATCAGGGATGAATCTAGACATCGAATGATAAGAACGTAAGAAACAGGAACAGGAGTAGGCCATTCGGCCCCTCGAGCCTGCTCCACCGTTCAATAAGATCATGGCTGATCTTCTTGTGTTTCGATTTCCACATTCTCATCTACTCCTGATAACCTTTGATTCCCTAGCCTAACAAGAATCTATCTACCCCTGCCTTAAAAATATTCAATGACCCCAACTCCACCACCTTCTGAGGCAGAGTCCCAAAGTCGCACAACCCTCTGAGAGAAAAAAGTTCTCCTCATCTCCATCCTAAAAAGGTGACCCCTAAATTTAAAACAGTGCCCCCTAGTTCTGGACTCTCCCTCAAGAGGAAACATCCTTTCCACGTCCACCTTGTCAAGGCTGTTCAGGATCTTGTATAATTCAATCAAATCACTCCCCTCACTCTTCTAAACTCCAGTGGAAACAAGCCCAGCCTGTCCAACCTTTCCTCAAAAGACAACCCACTCATTCCAGGTATCAACCTAGTAAACCTCCTGTCAACTGCCTACAATGCATTTACATCCTTCCTTAAATCAGGAGACCAAAACTGCGCAGAGCATTCGAGGTGCAGTCTCACCAATGCCCTATATAACTGAAGCAAAACATTCTTACTTTTATGTTCAGTTCACCCCGTAATAATGGATAGCATTCCATCAGCCTTCTTAATTACTTGCAGTACCTGTACACTAAGTTTTTGTGGCTCATGTACAAGAACATCTAGATCCCTCTGCACCTCAGAATTATGCAGCCATTTTCCATTTAAGTCATACTCTGCTTTTTTGTTCTTCCTGTCAGAGTGAACAACTTCACACATCCCACATTAAATTCCATTTGCCAGATCTTTGCCCACTCACTCAACCTTTCTATATCCATCAAGAACCTCCTATGTCTTCTTCACAAAATACTTTCCTACCTATCTTTGTGTCATCTGCAAATTGAGCTACCAGCCTTCACTCCCCTCATCAAAGTCATTGATGTAAATTGTAAAAAGTTGAGGCCTCAGCACAGACCCCTGTGGGTCTCCACTTGTTCACATCCTGCCAGAGGGAATGTGAGGCGTGCCAAGTCAACATGGCCTGACATCAGAAGAATCATTATTACCTCACAAGGTACCCACATATGCAATAAACATTTGATGGTCTAGAACTTGAGTATTGCTGAAAAAAAGAGACATTTTTTGTCAAAGCTTTTCATCTTGCATTCATCAGGACAATTTGCAAGAATGGCAATATAAGGGAAACAAAAAAATTATACTGTGTGAGCAGAGAGTGCTGATTGGTTAGCAAGTAGACTCTGATGGTAGAGATGCTGCCATGGAGAATGCACCAGGTGATGGTGACTTACAGTTAACTGCTAAGAATTGTTTGAAATGTAAACCAGGCAGCTTGACTCTGATTGATCAAGAAGTGGTTTCGGACAACGGAGCCCAATATTCTGGAAAACCATTCAAGGTGATGTGCGAAAAAGTGGGGAATTGACATATTACCTCATCCCCACACTACCCCAGGCACAATAACTTGGCTGAATGGATGGTATGCAATGTAAAATCTTTAATTATAAAGTGCCTATTTATTTGGACCAATAGGAGTCACTCTGAGTTGCTCTGGTGTCACCTGACTGAATTCAGCTCCACAAGTTCTCATGTTGAAGGCACCATTAATCCAATCATCTCATGTGGTTTTGTTCATTGATCCATGAGGATGACTGGTGGGCACTGCCCACACTGACCCAGGGAGCCTGGCGTGCAGACTGATAAATGGTGCGATGGGAAATGGAGACTCTCACACTGCTACAACAACAACAACAACTTGTAATAAATCCCAGGAAGTTTCGAAATGTAATAGGTTTTGAGCAAGTGGTCAGGGAGAGGTTTGGAAGAACAGGAGGGAAGGTGTGTGATAGGGAGGAGGGCAGGAGAGATTAAAGGATAAAAGGTTTCATGGTACAAAAGCCAAAGGCATTGGTAATGGGGAAAGGAAAGAAACAGAAGATGTGTCCAGATGTGGTGTGAATGGCTGCATAGCAACCGTCTGAATGTAACATGAAGAAATAAAGAAAGAAACGAGACCCAAACAAACCAGCAAAAAAACCAAAATGAAGACAGAGGGTCTGATCTAAAAGTGTTGGCCTCAGTGCTGAGTCCAGAAGGCTGTCGAGTGTCCAGTCGAAAGATGACGTGCTGTTCCTCGAGCTTGTGTTGAGCTTCATTGGAAAACTGTAGCAGGTCAAGGACAGAAAGGTCAGAGTGGGATCAAGGTGGAGAATTGAAATGACCAGCAACAGGAAGCTCAGGGTGATACTTGTGGACTGAACGGAGGTGTCCGCAAAGCGGTCACCCAGTCTGCACTTGAACTCCGCAATGTAGAGGAGACCACATCGGGAGCAGTGAATACCGTATACTAAATTGAAAGTAAAGGAAATCGGTGTCCGAAGCCTTTTCCACTTGAAGTTCTGAACTTTTTCCTCATTTTGTTTTTAATGTCTGTGCTTATCCACAAAACCTCAGGAGATGAAGGTGATCGAGAAACATTTCATGTCAATTGATGAGTCCTGACTAATAGAAAAACAAAGTTTAACCATCGTTCTGCTGCAATGCTTCCCCTGTCTGAGGAGAGACTGATAAAGATTAGGAACATTGGAACAAGAGGAGGTGGTTTTCCCTCCCACCATTCAGTTAGATCACAGCTGATTGGTCCCTCACCACCATTTACCCACCATAGCTCCAGATCCCTTGAAATCATTCCTCACCAAAAATCTCTTAAGCTCAGTCTTGTTATCTGCAGTTGTCCCAACATCCACAGCCTTTTGGGGGTAAATTCCAGGTTTCTTTGTGTGAAAAGTTATTTCTTGAATTCCCTCCTAAATGACTGAGCTCAATATGTTCCCTCATTCTTCATTCCCCCAACAGAGGAAATAGTTTCTCCGTATCAACCTCTTCAATCCTTTTAACATTCTAAACACCTCAATCTGATCATTGCTCAATCTTCTAAACTCAATGGAATACAAGCCAGGCTTATACAAGCTCTCCTCATAATTTAACCCTTGAAGCACCGTTTTCATTCTGGTGAATCTACCCGGCACTTCCTGAGCTGGGTGCCCAGAACTGAATATAATATCCAGATGGGGTTTGACCAAGGTTCAATACAACTGAAGCAGAAATTCATTCCTTTTACAATCCAGCTTCCTTGAGGTAAGGGTCAACATTCCACTCATCGTTTTTTTATTGCTACCTTTACCTGACCACCAGCTTTTAATGATTTGTGTCCTTGGAATCTCAAACCACTTTGTTCCTCTCCAGTTCCTGGTTTCTAACCATTTAGAACATTTTGGAATTTATTTTTTCAATTCCAAAATGGATGACCTCACTCTCACCCACATCAAACTCCATCTGCCAAGGTTTTGCTCTCTTACTTCATCTTTCAATGTCTCTTTACCACTCCCCGCTTCCATCTGCTCTAATTCCTATCCTCCCAATTCAGTGTCATGTACAAGCTGAACACACAACTCTATCCTGATCCAACTCACTATAAAAATGGTGAATGTTGAACCACAGTGCAGATTCCTGTGAAACACCCCTTGTCACATCCCATCAATGTGAGGCCAGACAGTGTATCCCCACTCTCTGTTTCCTACCTCACAACCAATTTCCAACCCACATCTAAAGCTTCCCTCCAATTCCATCTGCTCTTATTATTGCCAATAATCTTTCATTTGGCACCTTAATGTGTTTGCTCTGGAATTCCATATCTCTAACACCCATATACACCAGCACTTTTCCAGCACTTTCTGTTTTTATTTCAGATTTCCAGCCTCAGCTGTATTTTTGCTTTTCTCCATCTAAACCCCTCTGTCTACCTTATTACAGACCTCCTCAGGATGTTCACACTGGTGGCACAATGGTTGCTGGAATGAGCGACTGCTGCGCCCCAGCAGCCAGCTCCTCCTAACCCACCTGAAGGACAACCTAGGGCTGTGGAGGTTCGTGAGGAAGGGGAAGGTTCGGAGAGCACCTCAGACCCTCATCTTCTCCTAACTCCCACCCCTCCACCAGAGCACTCATGTGCGGTACTTGTCCCAGTGACAATGGCTGCCCCTGCGGAAATGCAGAGGCCGCAGTCTGATTGGGTCCCCAATGGGTCACGGGTCCGTGTTCGATGTAACAGGCCACCACGCTCCTCGATGCTGTACAGCACGAGAGGTGAGCAGCCTCCTCCACCTCCTCTGAGGCAACTTGTCCTCAATCACTTCATTAACATCACACTTACACAAGCTGTAAACACACATATCTATTGCAAAGAATGTTTGGGTCTGTTTTTGCACCCTCAGTGAGAATGTTAACAGAGTGAACGCGGTCCTTACCATTGGCACTGAAGACTGCATTCTGAAATCCAGCTCTCATTGACGCCATCAGGAGCCAGGGTGTGCCCATGCATGTCCAGCAGTGGAAGGCTGTTTCCTTCTCCAGACCTTCAGATGAGGCTGTAATACACCAAGGGTTGTGGATTGAGATGCTCCTTGCAGCATTTCTTATCCATCAATGATCAGACTCAAAGATCAGATGTAATTTATCAGGTGCACTTCAACCATGAGTGCTGTGTTGAAGGCAGTCATCCACACGTGACTGTTACACACTGACTAAAGACGCTTCCCCACATGTCAAGATGCCGTGTATGTTCCAGGGAAGGATGTTTGTGTGGTTTCTCCGCTACATTTGAAGCCTTTGTCTTCTCGGTGGTAGAGGCTGTGGGTTCACAGGGAGCCGAGGGGTTTGGCAGCACTGCATGTTGCAGATGTCACACACTCCTGACACTGGACACCGGTGCTGGATGGATCATGTGGAAGGCAGTTGGAGGAGTGGTGAAACAGTCTGTGCGACATCACCCTGCTCAATGTATAGTCACTGCAGTTCTGTTCACATATACAATCATATTTTACTGATGAACATTACCAGAGAGGAGTCACATCTGCTCAAAGTGCACGTTGAGAAATTGGGTAAGTGCTTACCATGATTGTGTATTTTTGTGAATGGTGGACTTTATGAGATGTTAATATTTTAAACTGCCTGTACAAAGCAAATCTGTCTCTATCATAAGAAACGCTTCCAACTGAAACAATCCCATCAAATTAACAGAGAATCAAGTACATGTTTAAGTTTTAAACCTGGACACATTCCCTCTGTAGGAGCTCGTTGGTTTATTTTTAATGGTGAAACACAGCAGATTATTTGATTATCGAGTGTGGATTGGAGCAGCATTTTCAATAAGAGGCCGAATTCTACAAGCTGCCCCTTCCTGGTTGTGTCAGCTGGTGGACTTTCTGCTGCCAGACACTGCCCTCTGCCTCCAGCTTATGGACTCCCTGATCTCACTCTGAAACAGGCAGATGTTGTGGTTTCAATCACTACAAAACAGTATTGGCAGTGGAGCTGTATCCGTTTTCCTGAAAACAATGCAGCTGTTTCTGCAGGTTGCACTGCACATGGACAACTGGCTAATGGGAACCATTTTAGAAAATAAACTAGATTAAACTAAACCAAGTAATTTGTATGGTATTTACACAGTTAATTAATAAACATTTCAAATTTCAAAATGCATTTCAGAAAGAGCTGTAACAGCTCAGATTAATATTAAAATAGTGCCTGTTGCGATGTGCAAAGCTTGTTTAGTTTGCTGACATTTTATAATTAAAGACTTTACAGTGCAGACCATCCGTTCCGCCATGCTATTGGGCCTGGGGTAGTGTGGGTGATGAGGTAATATGGTCAACTCCCCACTTTTCACACATCACCTTGAACGGTTTTCCAGAATATTGGGCTCCGTTGTCCGAAACAACTTCTTACGGTGCCTCAAATAGGCTGAAGATTGAACTCAATGGGCAGAAAATTTCGGCCCCGTCACGGCCATAAAAGTGCCCATCCAGGTACATTTTAAAGGATGTGAGGCAACCCGCCTCCTCCCCTATCCCAGGCAGCAAATTCCAGACCGTCACCACCCTCTGGGTAAAAAAGTTTTTCCTCACATCCCCCCTAAACCTCCTCTCCCTCACGACTGACCTTTCAGCTATGGGGAACAGCTGCTCCCTATCCATCCTGTCCATGCCCCTCATAATCTTGTACACCTCGATCAGGTCACCCCTCAGTCTTCTCTGCTCCAGCAAAAACAACCCAAGTCTATCCAACCTCTCTTCAAAACTTCAATGTTTCATCCCAGGCAATATCCTGGTGAATCTCCTCTGTACCCCATCCAGTGCAATCACATCCTTCCTATAATGTGGCGATCAGAACTGCACACAGTACTCCAGCTGTGGCCTCACCAAGGTTCTATACAATTCCAACATGAAATCCCTACTTTTGTAATCTTTGTCTCGATTGATAAAGGCAAGTGTCCCATATGCCTTTTTCACCACCCCACTAACATGCCCCTCCGCCTTCAGAGATCTATGGACACACACACCAGGGTCCATTTGTTCCTCAGAACTTCCTAGTGTCATGCTATTCATTGAATACTTCCATGTCAAATTACTCCTTCCAATGTGTATCACCTTACACTTTTCAGGGTTAAATTCCATCTGCCACTTATCTGCCCATTTGACCATCCCGTCTATATCTTCCTGTAGCCCAAGACACTCGACCTCACTGTTAAGCATGCAGCCGATCTTGCCACCATTTGCCACTTCTGTCTGCTTTCTGTCCCATAGCCAGTGTCATATCCACAATGTCACTGCCCCTTTAATCTATGGGTTTCACTTTCCTAACATGTGACAATTGAAAGTCCATATACATAACATGAACCAGGCTGAGCTCATCAACCCTCTCCATTACTTCCTCAAAGAACTCCAAGTTGGTCAGACACGATTTCCCATGAACATAGCTGTGCTGCTGCTCATTTATTAACTCATGGGGCAGAATTTTCTGGGTGACGAGCGGGGGGGTCGGACCCCACACATCAGCTTTTAAAATGGCGCTCGGTGACGCCGGGGGAGAGTCCCGATGTCACCGCGCGCCATCACGATATTTAGCTGGGCGGGCGCGCGATGAAGTGTGACACTCGCCTGCCATTAATTAAAGGGCTTGTTAAGCCCCTTAACTCGGCAATCGACGCTGATTTTGAGGTGCCCGTGCGATCTTCGGCTCTTTGCACGGGCACAACGGGCAGGCGGGTAAGTGACTTTTTAATGAAACTCATCCACGGGCGGGATATGTGGGCTCAGTGTGTTTGTCAGTGTTTTATGTGAAGCATTTATTGCAGCAAGTTTTTTAAACTTGCCTGTGCGATCTGTAGCAGCTCAGAACGAATTCCAGCAGCTTTCTCTGTACTTTGACGCTTCAGCCCAGCACTCTTCAGTCAGGAACCTTTATTGGGCCTGCAGCTTTCCAGAGGCCTCCATTCAGCCTGGGTATGGGTTCTGACATCTCCACTGGAGGCAGCTACTCTGAGAAGGAAGGGAGGGATAGAATAAGGAGGAGGCCAGGAGTGGACAATCAGCCTCCAGGGGAGCCAACTTTGGGAGGCCAGGCACAGGCACAAGGGGCGCAGGGCCAAGAGGGAGTCCATGGTGGAAGGGGCCGCAGAAGACGACACTATCCCACTGCCAGGATATACAGGCGGCGAAGCAGCTACCTCAATATGACTGAGGTGCAGTGCTGAAGGAGGCTCCGACTGTCAAAGGAAACAGTCAACAGCATCTGTCGGATGCTTGGCCCTGAGATCTCCCCTAACTGTGTGGGTGGACGCCCCATGCCAGCGGTTCTGAAGGTCACAGTTGCCCTCTACTTCTATGCCTCTGGCTCCTTCCAGGGCTCAGTGGGTGATCTTTGTGGTGTCTCCCAATCAGCTGTCCACACTTGTGTCAAGCAGGTTACACTATGTTACGCTCTGTTCAGATGGGCATTGACCTTCAGCCACTTCCGCTGTGACCAGGCAAGTCAGACACAGCTAACCAGAGGCTTCGTGGCCATTGCTGGCTTCCCCCGCGTCCAGGGTGCTATAGACTGTACACATGTGGCCATCAAGGCGCCAGCAGGTGAGCCCGGTGCCTTTGTCAACAGGAAGGGCTTCCAGTCCATGAACGTGCAGATAGTGTGTGATCACAGGATGTTGATTCTGAAAGTCTGTGCAAGGTACCCAGGCAGCTCCCACGACGCCTACACCCTCAGACACTCCCAGGTGCCGGGGCTCTTCAGTGCTCCGACTCGGCTGGATGGATGGCTGCTGGGTGACAAGAGCTATCCCCTCAGAATGTGACTCATGACGCCTCTCCGCTATCCAAGAACAGAAGCTGAGCAGCGCTACAATAGGAGCCACGCCTCCTCAAGGGCTGTGGCGGAGAGAGCCATCGGTCTTCTCAAGATGTGCTTCCGATGCCTGGACCGCTCAGGGGCCACACTCCAGTGCCCCCCAAATCGTGTCTTGGTGATAGTGGTTGCATGCTGCACTCTCCCCAATCTTGCACTGGAAAGGGGGGATGCAGTGGACGATGAAGACCTTGATGCAGTGGATGAGGCTGCACACGATGAATCCAGCAGTGCCTCAGAGGATGAGGAAGCAAAGGGCAATGATGAGGGGCAGCACGCCAACCCGCTACTACACCAAGGAGGCAGGGACACCCGGGACACTTTAATCCAACGAACCTTCAGCTAGCTCCGCACAAACGGATCTGCAGGACCAGAATTGCCTGGTGCATCCATAAGCGGCACTTAGGTGCTACATCTTCCACCTTATCAGCTGCCACAAAAATCAAAACAAAATGTTGCTCCAACATTGAAAAATAGAAATTCCCTAATCTCGGGCCAACACAAAAGCACCAGTGACAAAACCGTGGTGGGCCTAACGTGCCTTATGCTTACGTTTGTGGGTGCTACGTCTTGGTGCCACCCCATCGCTCGGAGTGGCTTGTGAGACAGCCTGCTGACTCTGCTGTCCTGTTGGCCTCGATGACCTTGGCGGACGTCCTCTGGCCCGTTGAGCCTGTGCTGGCACAGCCTGGGAGGGAGTGGCCAGTTCCACAGCTGGCACCTCCCCAGTTGTCGCAGCCTCAACAGATGCAACGGTCACTGGCAGAGGGGCAGAGCTGCTGCCCTCATCCGGAGCACCCTGAGAGGAGCCCACACAGACAACAGGCAGCTGCTGTGCTGATGTGAGGTCACTTTGGACCCCCCTGCTCACCGCAGGTGGATGGGCACCACGCTGGGACAGTTGGTACCCAGAACGTCTTCCACATTGCCAATGACCACCTGTGGCCAGTAGCGTTGTGAGGACTTGCAGGTCCGAGCGTAACCCCATCAGAATCTGATCAATTTGTTTGAAGCCCCTCTCCATGAGAGTGGCCAATCTCTCCATGGAAGAAGCCTGACGCTCTGACATGAGGTTCATGCCATCACTGACACTCTGCCTGGATTCCTCCACCACAGAGACGAAGTGAAGCACACTCTCATGCAACACTCCCAGATGTTCCCGCGCACCCGGCCGCTTGTCCTGCAGCTGCTGCATGGCGGACATCTCCAGAGGCACATCATCACTGCCGGACTCAGCATGTGCCTAGTCCCCTGCAGTCCTCCGGCTGCTGGCACCATCTGTCTGTGCCATCTCCTCCAGCGATTGTGAAGTGCCCTCTCCACTGTGTTACGGGACACTAGCTGATGTTACATTCCCCACTGATGTGGTAGTTGCTGTGCTGGTGCCTGCCTCACTGAAATGGTGTGACGCTCGTGACAATTGATACCCCTCAGGTGTGGAAGGGGGCATCTGGACGTCCTCATTGCGGCCATACTCTGATGATGCTGAAATTAACAAGGACAGTGGGTCAGTTAGCGTTCAGTCAGAAACATAATTCATCCCTTTCCCCCCAGGCTCATAATGCGCTCAACCTTCAAGTACCATAGGAGAGGAACATTGGTGGGGTGGTAAATAGTCAGGAGGAGGCCCAAACATTACAGGTGCATACAGACAGGCTGGTCAGATGGCCTAAGGAATGCCACATAGAATGTTATGTGGATAAGTGTGAGGTTATGCACTTGGGCAGGACAAACAAGGTACGGGAATACAGGAGAAATGGTAGGACCGTGGAAAGTAAGGATGATTACAGGGACCTTGCTGGGCAGACCCGTTAAGGTAGCAGAACAGGAACATGGTGCAGGGAGAACCCATCTTCTCATCAACCACTAAGCCTGATGTAAGCATGGTCACTATCTGCTTGACCACCCAGCTCACGCCAAATGCCCAATGCAGTAACGACACTAAGACATGGAGGGGGGTGGCCCTCAAAGGCTAAGGCTACCTGCTGGGTAAAATGGCCAAGGTCAACATGGTCCTCACCCTTCCAAAGCACAACAAACCATTGAAGCGCTTGTGACACTGGATCCATCACTGCACAACATCCCTGGAAGTGACCACCTCCGTCACCTCCTGCCAGGCCCACTTCATCACGTGGGGGGGGCCCTCCTCCTCCCATCCTGGGGAAACAGGACCTCTCGCCGGGCTGCCACCTCCTCAACAAGGGCAGCAAGGCAGTCATCAGAGAAGCGAGGGGCACATTGGCCCCCTGCTGGCCTACCCTGCAGCCTGCCCTGCTCCTGGCCCACACCCTGCAGCCTGCCCTGCTCCTGGCCCACACCCTGCAGCCTGCCCTGCTCCTGCCCCACACCCTGCAGCCTGCCCTGCTCCTGGCCCACACCCTGCAGCCTGCCCTGCTCCTGCCCCACACCCTGCAGCCTGCCCTGCTCCTGGCCCACACCCTGCAGCCTGCCCTGCTCCTGGCCCACACCCTGCAGCCTGCCCTGCTCCTGGCCCACACCCTGCAGCCTGCCCTGCTCCTGCCCCACACCCTGCAGCCTGCCCTGCTCCTGGCCCACACCCTGCAGCCTGCCCTCCTCCTCTGGCCTTCACTCTACCACAGCCTGCTGTGCAGACCCCCTGCAGTACAACCTGGAGCTGGCCATGGTGATCAGCTTAAAGGAGGCTGCCTGGCCTTATTTTATACAGACTGCCGGTTCCCCATTGGAACCAGCGGTCTGGACACGCCCGCAGCAATTTTAAAAGTCCCGCTCTCCACGAGAGTGTGAAATGCGCTGGGTGGGCCTTAATTGGCCCCCCTGCGAAAAATGGCAGCGCTGCCCACAATTGCTTCAGCTCCACCCACCCGCCGAATGGAAAATTCAGCCCGTTTTCCAAGCCACATTTTAAGTTGTTGCAGATTTTAGAAGTTAGAAGTTTCCCCCAATGTTTCACTGATGTGAGACAGCTGGTTTGTAGTTACAGGGTTTATCCCCCTCCTTTTTTAAACCGGGTGTAACATTAACAACCCTCCAGTTCTCTTGCATCACCCCCATATCCAAGGAGGATTGAAAGGTCATGGTCAGTGTGCCCACTATTTCCACCATTCCTTCCCTCAGTGACCCTCTCACATCCCATCCAGACCAGGTAAATGTTTTACTTTATTGTGGTACAAAAAGTGTTGGATTGGAAGGGGTTAACTGAACTTGTTTGTTCAGTGACTGTAATTAATGTCACTCTCCATGGATCCTAATTGTGTCACTGGAGGGTTTCCCTCTTCTGTTAATAAGGGAATCCGTTCAATGTGTTATCCCATAATGTCAGCGGGAACATCACCACCGGCACTGACAGGGATCAGCGGCTCCAGAGAGAGGGAGAGGATGGATCGGAATCTGAGAACAATGGATTGGAATGTTACAACAATGGATCTGAATCTGAGAACAATGGATTGGAATGTTACAACAATGGATCGGAATCTGAGAACAATGGATTGGAATGTTACAACAATGGATCGGAATCTGAGAACAATGGATCGGAGTTTAACCGATGGGCTTGGCTGGCTTTTTAATAATTCTCATTGGATGACATTATCATGGCGAGTTTATGGGCTACTTCTGGTTATTCAAGCAGGTTACTACCCCATCCTCGCTATTGTTGGTGTCCCTGGTAAATCTCTGTTTCCAGCTATTAATTCGATAAACCGTGTTTAGCTGCCTTAAAGGGATGTTGGGGAGAGGGATTGGGGTGGGATGGAAAGCACAAGGTCCATGGTCCCACCATCTGCAGCTTGGACATGATTCCAGACAGCAGGATGAGGGGCAGCTGGGAGTTAAGAAGGGGTCAAGGCAGAAACATAACATCACCCTAAATGCTCACGCTGACACTGGATGCTCCAGTCTCTGTCACAGCTGGTCCCAAGATATGGAGAACCATCGCCTCAGTCAGGCTGAGAGGAGGAATGTTCGCCTGCCCCATCGGTTTTCTCTCTCTCCCTTTGATTATGGAATCACCACTTCAATCACTCCATTATTGTTGGCTGCCTGGCCATCAAGCTCTGGAATTCCCCCCCTACACCTCTCCACCTCTCAATCTCACCTTGCTCCCCGAAAGTCACTCCATAAAACTTACCACTTTGACCAAGCTTTTAGTCATTCCTCATATCTCCTTATGTGCCTCAGTGTCATATTTTGTTTTATATTGCTCCTGTGAAGTGTCTTGAGGGGGAAAGGAGGAAGTGGAGGATCATGATCAACATTTAGTTTATTAATTTTAGTGTCATTGCTTTTACCATTTAATCTCTCCTGCCTTCACCACATCATAAAATTCCTTGTTCCTTCTTTCAGGAAGAATCGTTGCAATAGATCCCTGGACACAGTGCTTCTGAAAATCTCAATTTCCTGAATCAGTCTGAAAGCTTTGTTCCAACCCTGAAGAATAATTTTCCTATTTATTCCCCTTCCTCACAGCTAACTCAGTGACGATTGTGATCTGTCTAAGGGAAAATGTGGTCTCTCTAAATGTGTGACATGCTACCTGGTGGCCATGGCAGCAGCAGATCTACTGGTAATTATCATCGACCTGATATTGAGACACATTCCAATTGTTTATTGGGAACAGTTTCTTTTCCTGAAGTTCATGCCGATATGTAATATCCATGGCATCCTGCTTCATGCAGCCACTGACTGTTCTGTCTGGTTCACTGTCACTTTCACCTTTGATCGCTTCGTGGCCATTTGTGGCCAGAAGCTGAACAGTAAATATTGCACCAGTAAAATGGCAGCTATGGTTCTGGGAACAGTGACTGTTCTGAGCTGTTTAAAGAATATTATCTGGTATTTTATATACACAGGTCGGTATTTGCTCTTCAACTCCCCCTTCTTTTGTTTCGTACCAGAGTCGGTTCGGTTTTCTACAGTCTGGGTATCAATCGAGTTCCTCCATCAGATTATAACCCCGTTTATCCCATTTGTTGTGATTTTGCTGCTCAATGTTTTCACTGTCAGACACATTTTAGTGAGCAGCAGAGCCCGCAGGAGACTCCGGGCTGACAGCAGTGGGGAGAGTCCCAGAGACCCAGAGATGGAGAGTCGAAGGAAATCCATCATTTTACTGTTTGTTATCTCGGCAAATTTTATCCTGTTATGGACGACGTTAATGGTTCATTCTGTATGGTACCGGATGTGGTTATTACGGTATAGGTCTGTACAGTTTCATTCAGTTGTACGGGAAATAGGCTTCATGCTGCAGCTCCTGAGTTGCTGCACAAACACTTGTATTTATGCCGTGACCCAGACTAAGTTCAGAGAACAGTTGAAGAATGTGCTGAAATATCCATTAAATCTAATTGTTCATTTAATTCAATGATGAAAGGAACTGAATCACCGGGATTAAAATTGTACAGTTGAAGGGTCATTGAGCTGAAACGTTTCACAGTATCACAATATCTTTAGAGTGCAGAAGGAGGACATTCGGCCCATCGATCCTGTACTGGCTATCTGAAAGAGCTTTCCACCTAGTTCCACTCCCCTGCCTTATCCCCGTCACCTTGCACATTCTCTCCTACACTGGGCAGAATTTAATGGGGCCATCAAGAGTGGGAATGTGGTGGGCGGAGTGACTTAATCAGGCAGGAACCGAAATCTCATCTTCCCGATGGCAGAAGGTGGTGACATCGTGGATTTGTCACTGGACTCGTCATCCCTGAGACCCAGGGTAATGATCTGGGAACCCAGGTTCAAATCCCACCATGGCTGATGGTGAAATTTGAATTCAATAAAAATCTGGAATTAAAAGTCTGATGATGACACCAAAACCATTGTCGATTATTGTAAAAACCCATCTGGTTCACTAATGTCCTTCAGGGAAGAAAATCTGTTGTCCTTACCTGGTCGGCCTACATGTGACTCCAGACCCACAGCAATGTGGCTGATTCTTAATGCCCTCTGAACAAGGGCAATTAGGGATGGGCAATACATGCTGGCCCAGCCAGCGATGCTCACATGCATGAATGAATGAAAAAAGAGAGTTTAATGGGTTGAGTTGGCGACGTTTCAGTGGTGGGTCGGCATTCACAGTGTCCGATGACGGGAACTTCTTTTCCCTACATGAGCATCCCACTAATACTCATTAAATTACAACTTTTCCACATTAAGTCCGACCATCAAGATTAAGTCAGAGGTGAACGGGAAACTTGTGCCACCTGATTTAGGGCTGGTTAAAGGTGGCATGCACCAGGTGAGCTGGTCCATTTGGTCAAGCGGTGAGTGGTTCTCTTTGCTGAACTCTGAGGCAAAGAGGAGGGGAAGAGGAGAATGTTCACAGACATGGACTGTCAGTAGCAGCAAGAGCGGAGAGGGGGGTATTGCAGGTGGGGTCGGGGTATCAACAGGAGCAACAGAAAGACACTGGGGTGTTGTACGGTGTGAGTAGGGGTGAAGAATTGGGAGGAGAGCAAATGTCTTGTTTCGGTCCATCATGTCAGATGTCATCGGGTCCTGGGTGGCAGTTGTACCCCACAGGGAAGATCCACACTCAGAGAGGGCTGTTGAAGCTTGATGGAGGGCAGGTGCAGCTTGAGGGAGGGCAGGTAAATGCCCCACGTGCCCACCATGTGATCACATCTGCCCCACGTGCCCACCACGTGATCACATCTGCTCCCCGTGCCCACCGCTGGCTCTTTACATTTTAATTGGTCTGGTGTCCACGCCGGCTCTCGACACGCAAACGGAATTGGCCTCACTCCCACTCCCACCAACGGGACCCAGGCTTCGCGTATTAAATTCCGCCCAGTGTGTCTGACCGTCCGAGATCTGGAAAAGGTTTCCGTTTCGGACAAATGCAGCAAATCAAATATCCATCCCACCCCGAGAGAGGGAAAAACCAGAGAAAAGGACAGAAGGAGATAGAGACTCAGTTAAATAGAGAAAATGGAAATATTTCCCACCCTTAATGTCTCTCTATTCCAGTCCAATCTTCAGCGCTGGGGAAATAATTTCCGAGTAAATCAGGCAGCTCGAGAATGGAACCCAAATGGTGACACAAAGGAAAGGAGAAAAGTCCGGAATAAGCTCGGGACCTTTCGATTTTCAGTCTAACCCCCTCCCAACTGAGCTCTGTAAGGGGCTATTCAACCAAGGGGTTTGGAAGTGGGTGAAGGGGCGGAGAGACGGTGGGAGTGAGAGGGACAGTGAGTTGGCCGTGGTCAATAGAAGGTCAGGAATGAAGGTCAGAGGAACAGAACAGGCTGGAAACATAGAAAAAGTGAGGAGCCGAGGCTGTGAGAAAGAGAGAGTAAAGGACAGGCTTGTTCAGTTGGTTGGGGTGTGGTGTTTATAATAACCGGGATCTGGGTATGATCCTCTCCCAGCTCAGAGGGAATTGGACCAACATTCTGTCCGTACAATTATAGAATGATGCAAGGAAGCAGGAGGCTATTTGACATCTCACAGGCAATCTCCAACTTGGAATTCCTCAGCAGAGAGTTGAAGAAATGTTTGATCAAAATGAAATTCAACAACAGAGTTACCTCCCAATAGCACCTCGCTGTTAAAGATTCAACTTAATTTCATTTCTGTAGCTGGGAGTCAATGCTGCTCAGTGGAATTTCTGACCCATCCCTCTCTTCACAATCCATTAGTGTTGAGAAAGCAATGGGGAATGTTATACACATATGGTGTACTCTCCGAATTGCTTTCCTTTTTTTTGGAAAAATATATTTCATTCATAAAATACCTGGAAGAACATTACAAAACATTTCTAAATCGCCATCACAAAAAGTACAATCAGAATCAACTTTTACACATGGATCACGAGCTGCTTCAATACGATCAATGAATTTTACAACCATTTCAATCTGGTCATTACAGACAATCAGACAATGGGATTGGAGTTATCAACATACAACATGTTGCACTCTGAGGTGCTTCAATACAATTAGAATACAATGAGTATTCAATGCAGACATTCATTGTGAGCTGGACAGCCCGAGGGATCTATACACTTCCCAGCCCCAAAGAGAGTCTTTCACCGAGTTGATGATCCTCCCGCGTAGTTGATGTTTGTCTCGGTGTGTGTCCCTGGGAACAGCCCGTAGAGCACAGAGTCTTGTGTCACAGAACTGCTCAGGATGAACCTCGACAGAAACCACTGCACCTCTCCCCAGACCTTCTTTGCAAAGGCACAATCCACAAGGAGGTGGACAACGGTCTCTTCCCCACCACAGCCACCTCGAGGGCAACATGCAGAGGGGGTGAGACTCCTGGCGTGTAGGAAGGATCTGACGGGGAGGGCCTTTCTCACCACCAGCCAAGCTACGTCTTGGTGCTTGTTGGAAAGTTCTGGCGATGAGGCATTCTGCTAAATGACTTTGACAGTCTGCTCGGGGAACCATCCCACAGGATCCACCATCTCCTTTTCCCACAGGGCCTCTATGACGTTACCTGCCAACCACTGCCTGATGGATATGGGGTCAAAGGTTTTTCTCCGCATAGATTTTTCCACGATGGACAGGTGGTACGTGCCATGCCGGTCCAACTACTTGGAGCGTTCTGCGGCAGCGTGGCCAGACCCATCCTTCGCAACACCGGGGACAGGTAGAACCTCAGCACATAGTGACACTTGGTGTTTGCATACTGAGGGTCTACGCACCACTTGATGCAGCCGCACACAAAGGTGGCCCATCAGTATGAGGGCGATGTTGGGCACGTTTTTTCCCCCTTCATCTAGAGGCTTGTACATCGCGTCCTTGCAGACACGATCCATTTTTGACCTCTAGATAAAGCGGAAGATGGCTCGAGTGATCGCCACCATGCAGGAGCGTGGAATGGGCCAGACCTGCGCCACGTACAGCAACAGCGAAAGTGCCTCACACCTGATGACCAGGTTCTTACCCGCAATGGAGAGGGAGCATCGCTCCCACATGCCCAGTTTTCTTTGCACCATAGACACTCGCTCCTTCCAGTTTCTAATGCATGCCCTGGTCCCTCCGAACCATATCCCCAGCACCTTCAGGCTGTCAGCCCTGACGGTGAAGGGAACAAAGGATCGGTCAGCCCAGTTCCCAAAGAGCATGGCCTCGCTCTTACCACGATTTAACTTGGTTCCCGAGGCCAGTTCGAACTGGTCGCAGATGTGGATCAATCTGCGCACCGACAGCGGATCCGAGCAGAAGACGGCGACATCATCCATGTACAGGGAGGCTTTGACCTGAGTGCCTCCACTGTCTGGGATCGTCACTCCTCTTATGCCCGGATCCTTCCTGATGCACTCAGCAAAGCGTTCTATGCAACACACGAAAAGAACAGGCGAGAGAGGACAGCCCTGCCTGACTCCAGATTTAATCGGAAAGCTATCTGATTCCCACCCATTCTTACCAAACCTGTTCTCTCTGAGAGTCCCGGACATTTAGTCCTCAGTCCATCCAAATTGCCTCACTTTGGATGGACTGAAGAAACTGTCCTGAACCTCCCTATTGGAGATGTTCTGCTCAGGTGGCATCTGGGGGTTCATGCAGGGAACGGGATTTAAAATGTCCTCTGTTGGAGAATCTTCTCCAATCTTCTCCCCCCTGGGGCGTTGCTGCTCCCGGCATCCCGGAGCTGGGGTGCGCTGAGCGTCTCTCTGCTCCCAGAATACTGGGGCTCGGGTGCGCTGGCCTCTTCGGGTTGTGGGTAAATTTGGGGAGCGCTGGTCTCCTCATTGTCTCCAATGTTCTGGAGCTTGGATGTCTCGTCCTGCAACTCCCTAGAGCTTTTCCGTTTCTTCTGTAGGTGCCGCCCTTGCCTTTCTTCGTCCGAAGAGCAGCGGCCCTTGTCATCCGTGTCGGATAGGAGATGCCTCTTGCCACTTGTCTGGGAAGTGGCTTGGTCCCTTCTTAGTCCCTTCTTCCTTTTGGCTCTCTTCACCAGCTGCCACTCCCCCTGCTGCTTTTCCACTGCTTCCTCCTCCTCCATTGATTTGCTTTCCTGAGGAGTGGGAGGTTCAGGGGGCAGTGCTGTTGATTGGCTGTCTGCTGCCTCAATCTTTTCCTCCACCTTGTCTCTCTCTGTGTCCTCCTTTGTCCCGTTGTTTTCACTGGGGGCCATGGTGCTTGGAGTGTTGCAAGTGTCTTTGGTAGTAGTGACATGAAACATTTCTTCTGCTTCCCCCTCGTTGGCTTTGGCTGCCTGTGCATAAGTGAGGCAGCGTTTGGGGCAGGTCCTGTAGAGGTGAGCTGCCTCGCCACACAGGTTGCAGCACTTAGTCTGTTTTCAGTCCTATGTCTGGTGCCCTTCCTGTTTGCAGTTCTTGCAGAGGGCGGCGCTGCAGTTGGCCGCCACATGACCAGACTTGCCGCATGAGCGACAAAGTTTGGGCTGCCCATCGGAGACAAGTTAGCCACAGCTTCCCCCGATAGCGAAGCTGGAAGGAGGGTGGAAGATGGCTCCCTTACCGTCGGTCTTGAGCGTGACCTTGACCTGGCGTTTGCATGTCCAAATCACGAAGGCGTCTCTAACCTCGGTGCAGCTCCCAACCTTGTCGACGTACCTGGCGAGGAAGGTGAGCATGTCGGCGACAGGGACGTGGGGGTTGTAGAGATGCACCGTCACCACGAGGTCCCGTTGCTAAGGCAGAGCAAAGAGTGGCTCAACCGTCAGGATCTTCATCTCCGGCTGGTCTCTCTTCTCCTTGAGCACCTTCAGGAACTTGACGCAAGCTGCCACACGCTTGAAAGTCACGTCGAAACATCCAGCGCTGGGGAAGTCTTGCAGGGAGTAGATCTCATCCGCTTCAGATCCACACGCCTTCAACAGGATCCGCTTGATGAAGAAGGCCCGATCCATGGGTGCTCCTCCTTCACTGTCCTTCACTGTCACCCGAACGGTGTTACGTACCCCATCATATGAGGCTAGACTGGTTATAACCATCGCTTCATGACTACACTTGATCTTAGCCAAAAGGCCGAGAAGCGATTCCATTTGCCTTCCTTGTTACCTGCTGTACCTGCATACTGGCTTTCAGCGATTCATGCACGAGGACACCCAGATCCCTCTGTGCTGAAGCATTTCTGAAGTTTCTCTCCATTTAAATAATAAGTCGCCTTTTTATTCTTCTGACCAAAATGGATAACCGCACACTTATCCACGTTAAACTCCATCTGCCAAATTTTGGCCCATTCACCTAACCTGTCCATATCCATTTGAAAATTTCTTATTTCTTCATTGCAACTTACTTTCCCAGCTATTTTGGTGTCATCTGCAAATTTCGCTATAGTACCTTCTACCCCTGAATCCAAGTAAATAGTTGGGGCCCAAGGACCGAACCCTGTGGCACCCCACTAGTTACAGCTTGCCATCCAGTTAAGACCCATTTATCCTGACTCTCTCCTTTCTGTTGGTTAGCCAATCCTCTATCCAAGCTAATATATTACCCTTAGCTGCGTGTGATCTTATCTTGTGTATTAATCTTTTGTGCGGCACCTTATCAAATGCCTTCTGGAAGTCCAGACATACTACATCTACAGGATCCCCATTATCCACTTTGCTTGTCACATCTTCAAAGAACTCTAGCAAATTAGTCAAACACGATTTACTCTTCGTAAAGCCATGCCGACTCTGATGGATGGCATTTTGAGTTGCATTTTAGGAAGGTAGTGAAGGCTTTGGAGAGAGTGCAGAAGAGGTTTACGAGTTTGGTTCCAGGGGCGAGGAAGTTGAGTTGTGAAGTAAGATTTTATTTTTTTTTTGCAAAAATATACTTTATCCATAAAATATCTTCAACCACATTCCAAACCATTTCAAAAACACCATTACAAAGGTACAATCCGGTTCAACTTTTACAACATGTATCACCAGGTGCATCAGTACAAACAATATTACAATCATTTGCAGACATTCATTTTGAGCTGTACAGCCCGAGGGGATTTAAACAGTTTCCAGTCCCTCGGTGCCCTGTGGTAGAAAGGTCTTAGACAGCGACCCTTCCCCATTGCGCCTTTGCAGCGGCTGCCCCAAGCTTTAGTGCATCCCTCAGCACGTAGTCCTGGACTTTGGAATGTGCCAGTCTGCAACACTCGGTCGGGGACAACTCTTTGCACTCCAAGACCAACAAGTTTCGGGCAGACCAAAGAGCGTCTTTCACCGAGCTGATGATCCTCCAGCTGCAGTTGATGTTTGTCTCAGTGTGTGTCCCTGGGAACAGCCCGTAGAGCACAGAGTCCTGTGTCACAGAACTTCTCGGGATGAACCTCGACAGCAACCACTGCATCTCTCTCCAGACTTTCTTTGCAAAGGCACAATCCACAAGGAGGTGAACAACGGTCCTGTCCCCACCACAGCCACCTCGAGGGCAACGTGCAGAGGGGGTGAGACTCCTGGCGTGTAGGACAGATCTGACGGGGAGGGCCTTTCTTACCATCAGCCTAGCTACGTCTTGGTGCTTGTTGGAAAGTTCTGGCGATGAGGCCTTCTGCCAAATGACTTTGACAGTCTGCTCGGGGAACCATCCCACAGGATCCACCCTCTCCTTTTCCCTCAGGGCCTCTAAGACGTTACTTGCCGCCACTGCCTGATAGACTTGTGGTCAAAGGTGTTTTTCTGCATAAATTTTTCCACGATGGACAGGTGGTACAGCACTTAGTGACACTTGGTGTTTGCGTACTGAGGGTCTGCACCCAGCTTGATGCAGCCACACACAAAGGTGGCCATTAGGATGAGGGCGATGTTGGGCACATTTTTCCCCCTTTATATAGAGGTTTGTACATTGTGTCCCTGCAAACCTGATACCTTTCCGACCTCCAGATAAAGTGAAACATGGCTCGGGGAATCGCCACCACGCAGGAGTGAGGAATGGGCCAGATGTGTGCGAAAGAGCGCAGAAATCTCCAAGGCACAGAGCTGCCTGAGGGAGATTAGTTTAAGTTTTAAACATGTAAATAAAGAAATTAAAACATTTTAAAACATGTCCCCTCATGTGACAGTGTCTCATGAGTTGGGGCATGTCAATGAATTTTTAAAAAAATTTTTATTCAATATTTAAACATTTCATGAAGCCTCATCCCGCCTGTGGATTAGCAATAATACTGTGACGGGTGAATTTCTGGAGTGTGTACGAGATGGTGTTTTAGGCCAGCATGTCGAGGACCCAACTAGGGAACAGGCCCTAGATTTGGTATTGTGCACGCCCCCTTTCCCAGGGGATTTTCAATGCTAAAAATAGTTTTCTTACAAACATCTGCTTTCTTTACTTTTCAACATGTACATGTTCCAAAATCCAACTTTCTTTCTTTCTCTCTCTCTCACTTTGCGTCAGTGTCAGAGGCTGCTGTGGGAGAAGCTTTTGAAAGCAGTTGCGTGTCTTGCAGGGCGTGAGTGACAATGCAGCAAGCAAGTGTGCAGAGCTGCACACATAGAGTCCTAGATTGGTTAGAGCAGAAAAGGAGGCCATTCGGCCTGTCGTGTCTGTGCTAGCTCTCTGCAAGAGCAACTCCCCTAGTGCCACTCACCTGCCTTTTCCCCATAGCCCGGCAAATATTTTCTCTTCAGATAATTATCCGATTCTCTTTTGAAAGCCACTCTTGAAAGTGCCCCCAGCACACTCTCAGGCAGCGCAAGAAGGTTTCTCCTCATGTCGCCTTGGTTCTTTTGCCATTCACCTTAAATGGGGGTCCTCCATGTTGTGTTTTCCACCTTACGCAAACACACCGACGACACAAAGAGGATTGCTAACTCAATTCTTTGTTTGAAGAGATGAAACATATACAACAATATCTGTGTCTCCAGGACAGCTCCTATCATCGGCCCGATAATTATACATGAATATAAGACCGTAAGCCATAGGAGCAGAAATTAGACCAATCGGCCCATTGAGTCTGCTCCGCCATTCAATCATGGCTAATAAGTTTCTCAACCCCATGTAGGTGTGCGATATTGTGTCAAAGGCCTTCTCCTGATCCAAGCTGATGAGGCAGGTATCCACACCCCTGTCCTGTACATAGGCAATCGTATCCCTGAGCAGCGCCAGGCTGTCAGAGATCTTCCTGCCCGGCACAGTGCAGGTCTGGTCAGGGTGGATCACCACTTCCAGAGCGGATTTGACCCGATTGGCGATGACCTTGGACAGAATCTTATAGTCCACATTCAACAGTGAAATGGGTCGCCAATTTCTAATTTCCTCCCTTCCCCCCTTGTTCTTGTAGATGAGGGTGATGATGCCTTTCCTCATGGATTCTGACATACTACCGGCCAGGAGCATACTCTCGTACACTCCTAGCAGGTCTGGGCCGATCAAGTCCCACAGAGCCGAATACAACTCCACCGGCAAGCCGTCGCTTCCGAGAGTTTTACTCTTCTCGAAGGACTCAAGGGCCTTAGTCAGTTCATCAGGATTTAGCGGTTTGTCCAGGCTCTCCCGCGTACTACTGTCTAAGACCTCCATGATAGAGGATAGGAAGGACTGGGAGGCCGTGCTGTCCGAGGGCTTCACGTCATACAATCCGGCATAAAAGGATTTGCTGATGCTCAAAATGTCGGACTGCGATGACTTTACTGAGCCGTCTTCTTCCTTCAGGCTGCTGATCACAGAGCTCCTTCTGTGTACTTTTTGGAAGAAGAAATGTGAGCACGTCTCATCCTGCTCCACGGAGCGGACTCTAGAACGGAAGATGATCTTGGAGGCCTCCGAGGCAAAGTGCGAGGCTTGCTGGCTCTTCACCCCTTGGAGTTCCTCCTTGACATCGACCCCAATCGACCGCAGCCGGAGCAGATTCTGCATGTTTTTCTGGAGTCGGGACATTTCCCTCTGTTCCTTTCTAGCTTTCTGGGTGCCTTTGAGGATGAAAAACCTCTTGATGTTTCCCTTGATCGCTTCCCACCAGGGTGTCAGGGACTCAAAGAAGGGTTCCACGGTTCTCCAACCTTTGTAATCCCTCTTGAGCTCCTCAATGTTCTCTGGGGTCAGCAGTTGCACATTTAGCTTCCATGCCCCACTGCCCACCCTATGGTCCTTCTCTAAGTGGCAGTCTACCAGTAGGAGGCAGTGGTCAGAGAAAAACACCGGCTTGACGTCGGTGGATCTGACTGTGAATGCACGGGACACAAACAGGAAGTCTATCCTGGAACGAATGGACCCGTCTGGCCGCGACCAGGTGTATCTACGCTGCGCTCCGTTTGCAGGGTTGCTGAAGACGTCGTGCAGCTTGGCATCCTTAACTGTTTCCATCAGGGATCTGGACGTAGCGTCCAATCTGCTGTCGGCCCTGCTGGATCGTCCAGCCGCATCGATGATGCAGTTGAAGTCACCGCCCAGAATGACCGGCCTGGAGGTCACCAGCAGCAGTGGGAGCTGCTGAAAAACCTCCAGCCGCTCAGCCCCTTGTGACGGGGCGTACACGTTAATTAACCGGATTGGAGCGTTCTTGTACATTACGTCTGCTATGAGGAGGCGCCCGCCCACCACCTCCTTAACCTCGGAGACGGTGATGTTGCCTCCCCGCAGCAGAATACCCAGGCCGGAGGAACGAGAGTCGTTTCCGCCCGACCAGATCGATGGCCCATGGGACCACCATCGTGACCATTGCCTGTAGGAGCTGAGGTGCGGTATCGCACACTCCTGCAGAAACAACAGGTCAGCTTTGACCTTGGCTAGGTAGTCCAAGGTCGCAACACATCGCGTAGTAGATTTAATGCTACGCACATTTATGGATACAATCTTTAAACCCATTTTAAAGCATTTATTCTCCTACCAAACCCATTGTCTCTGAGAGTCCCAGACCTTTAGTCTGCTCCTTCACCCGTAGTGAGCTCAAATTCCTTCACTTTGGATGGGCTGAGGTAGTTCTCCTTGGCAGTGTTCTGCTCGGGTGGCATCTGGGGGTTCGCGTAGAGAGCGGGTTTTGAGATGACATTTGCTGGAGAAGCTTCTCCAAAACTCACCCGCTCTGGGGCGTTGCTGTTCCCGGCTTCCTGGAGCTGGGGTGCGATGATTGCCTCACTGCTCCCAGATTCCAGGGGCTGTGGTGCACTGGCCTCCTCAGGTTGCAGGCAAAGTTGGGGTGCGCTGGTCTCCTTGTTGTCTCCAATGTTCTGGAGCTCGGGTGTCTCGTCCTCCAATGCCCTGGAGCTTTGCCGCCTCTTCTGTAGGTGCCGCCCTGGCACTTCTTCATCTGAAGAGCTGCTGCCTTTGTCATCCATGTCGGATGGGAGACGCCTCTTCCCACTTGTCTGGGAAGTGGCTTTGCTTCTTCTTCGCACCTTCTTCCTTTTGGCTCTCTTCACCGTCCGCCACTCCCCCTGCTGATTTTCCACTGCTGCCTCCTCCTCCATTGATTCGCTGTCCTGAGGACTGGGAGGTTCAGGGGGTAGTGCTGTTGATTGGCTCTCTGTTGCTTCAATCTCTTCATCCACCTTGTCTCTCTCTGTGTCCTCCTTTCTCCCTTTGAGCTCCCTGGGGGCCTTGGTGGTTGGAGTGACACGAAGCATTTCTTCTGCTTCCCCCTCGTTGGCTTTGGCTGCCTGTGCGTAAGTACGGCAGCGTTTGGGGCAGGTCCTGTAGAGGTGACCTGCCTCGCCACACAGGTTGCAGCACTTGGCCTGTTTGCAGTCTTTTGTCTGGTGCCCTTCCTGTTTGCAGATCTTGCAGAGGGAGGCGCTGCAGTTGGCCGCCACATGACCAGCCTTGCCACATGAGCGACAATGCTTGGGTTGCCCAGCGTAGACCAGGTAGCCACGGTTTCCCCCGATAGCGAATCTGGAAGGAGGGTGGAAAATGGCTCCCTTACCGTCGGTCTTTAGCGTGACCTTAAACTGGCGTTTGCCTGTCCAGATCCCCAACTCGTCTCGAATCTCGGTGCCGCTCCCCACCTTATCGAAGTACCTGGTGAGGAAGGTGACCACGTCGACGACAGGGACGAAGGAGTTGTACAGATGCACCGTCACCACACGTTCCCGTTGCAACGGCAGAGAAAAGAGCGGCTCCGCTGTCAGGATCTTCATCTCCGGCAGGTCTCTTTTTTCCTCGAACACCCTCAGGAGCTGGACGCAGTCTGCCACCCGCTTGAACGTCACGTCGAAAAATCCAGCGCTGGGGAAGTCCTGCAGGGATACGATCTCCGGAGCTTCAAAGCCGTACGCCTTCAACAGGATCCTCCTGGCGAAGAAGACCCGATCCATAGGTGATCCTCCTTCGCTGTGGTTCACCGTGACTCGGACGGTGTTAGATACCCCATGGTATGGATTTTGATTGGTTATAGCCTTTGCTTCCCGACCTTCCCGAACCATGATAATGTTCTCTCCCGTGCCAGGTAACCAACAAATTTCGGGCAGGCAAAAGAGCGACGTTCAATGAATTGATGATCCTCCAGCTGCAGTTGATTTCGTCTCGGTGTGTGTCCCTGGGAACAGCCCATCGAGCACAGAGTCCTGTGTCACGGAACTGCTCGGGGTGAACCTCGACAAAAACCACGACAACTTTCTCCAGGCTTTCTTTGGAAAGGCACATTCCACAAGCAGCCACATCGAGGGCAACGTGCAGAGGGGGTGAGACTCCTGGTGTGTAGGAAGGATCTGACGGGGAGGGCCTTTCTCACCACCAGACAAGCTATGTCTTGGTGCTTGGTGGAAAGTTCTGGCAATGAGGCATTTTGCTAAATGACTTTGACAGTCTGCTCAGCGAACCATCTGACAGGATCCACCATCTGTTTTTCACGCACAGCCTATAGGACAATACGTGCCAACCACTGCCTCGTGGACTTCTGGCCAAAGCTGTTTCTCTGTATAAATTTTTCCACGAGGGACAGGTGGTACAGCACGGTCCAACTACTTGGAGTGTTCCGCGGCAGCGTGGTCAGACTCATCCTTCGCAACACCGGGGACAGGTAGAACCTCAGCACGTAGTGACACTTGGTGTTTGTGTACTGAGGGTCTGCACCCAGCTTGATGCAGCCACACACAAAGGTGGCCATCAGGATGAGGGCGATGTTGGGCACGTTTTTCCCCCTTTATATAGAGGTTTGTACATTGTGTCCCTGCAAACCTGATACCTTTCCAACCTCCAGATAAAGTGAAACATGGCTCGGGGAATCACCACCACGCAGGAGTGAGGAATGGGCCAGTTGTGTGCGAAAGATTGCAGAAATCTCCAAGGCACAGAGCTGCCTGAGGGAGATTAGTTTAAGTTTTAAACATGTAAATAAAGAAATTAAAACATTTTAAAACATGTCCCCTCATGTGACAGTGTCTCATGAGTTGGGGCATGTCAATGAATTTTTTAAAAAATTTTTATTCAATTTTTAAACATTTCATGAAGCCTCATCCCGCCTGTGGATTATCAATAATACTGTGACGGGTGAATTTCTGGAGTGTGTACGAGATGGTGTTTTAGGCCAGCATGTCGAGGACCCAACTAGGGAACAGGCCCTAGATTTGGTATTGTGCAATGAGAAGGGGGTAATTAATAACCTTGTTGTACAGGGTCCTTTAGGGAACAGTGAGTATAACATAACAGAATTCTTCATTAGGCTGGAAAGTGAAGTAGTCCGACCTTGGATTTCCAAAAAGCATTTGATAGGGTGCCACATCAAAATATATCACATTTACAGGTTCCCCTAATCCACATTACTGGTCAAAGAACTCTCATAAATTAGTCAAACATAATATCCCTTTCACAAAACCATGTTGTCTCTGCCTAATTGTAATCAGATTGACCAGCAGCAGAAGTTCCATTCTCACCTCGTTAAGGCTGCCCCCAGCAAATCATCATTGTGGGGCAACCCTTTTTAATGTCAGCAAACTGCTGACAAACTTGTGAACCAGCAGTGGCGGGGCGCGAGCAATACGACCCCTTGTAAAATTCAGCCCATAAGAACATAAGAAATAGAAGCAAGAGTAGGCCATTTGGTCCCTCAAGCCTGCTCTACCATTTAGTTAAAATCATGGCCTTAACTCCACTACTCCGCCTGCTTCCATTAACCATTGATTACCTTGTAGATCAAAAATCTGTAACTCAGCCTTAAATATGTTCAATGACCAAACCTCCCCTGCTCATTGGGGTAGAGATCTCCAAAGATTAACATCCCTAAGAGAGGAGCCTGCTCATCTCCATTTTAAATGGGAGACCCCTTATTTTGAACCTGTGATTCCTAATTGTACATTTCCCACAGGAAAACATCCTCTCAGCCTCCACACTGTCAAGCCCCTTCAGAATTTTATATGTTTCAATAAGGTCAACTCTCATTCTTCTGAATTCTAATGAGTAGAATCCCAACCTGCTCAATCTTTCCTCATCCTAGGAATCAACAAATGAACTTCTCTGAACGACCTCAATGCAAGTGTATCCATCCTTAAATAAGGAGATCAAAACTGTACACCGTATTCTAGGTGTGATCACACCAATGCCCCGTACAGTTATAAGAAAATTTCCCGACTTTTATTTGGGATCCATTGCAATTGGAAGTCCAGTCCTATGCAGGGTAGCCCCTCTGGTTTTCCCACCAGACCAAAACCAAATCTCAGTTATTGCTCTAATCTCCAAAATACATTGAGCTAACTTTCTGATTGTAATGCTGACAGTAATCTGTTTTTAAAATATAGCTTACTGCCAGGCCATGCAATTATTTTTTATTATGTTCAGGGCAGTCGGTAAATATACTGGTTGTAGTTGTGATACATTATCCCTCCTTCTCCTCCTAAATTTCTCAAGTCTTTAAAACAGTGGAAGTTACAGTTTTCTCAGTTACATTTGTTTGTTGCCCTTTAGAACAAAACTGTTCATGTTTCCAATGAGATGCTGAAGCATACTGCCAGAAAGCTTGGGTCAGTATCTCTAAAACTCTGCACAGCTCAGCTCATCCTGCATCTCCTGATCATGAGCTGTCTGTGAACGATTCTAATTGCAAAAAGGAATAGAGTGATGAATGGCTGAGACTCACTCCTTTGTTTATTCTTTCACAGGAAGTGGCCATCACTGGCTAGGCCAGCATTTATTGTCCATCCCTAATTGTCCTTGAGAAGGTGGTGGTGAGCTGCCTTCTTGAACCACTGGAGTTCCTGTGCATCCACAGTGCTGTTAGGGAGGGAGTTCCAGGCTTTTGACCCAGTAATAGTGAAGGAACAGTGATATATTTCCCAGTCAGGATGGTGTGTGGCTTGAAGGGGAACTTGCAGATGGTGGTGTCCCCATGCATCTGCCGCCCTTGTCCATCTAGGAGGTAGAAGTTGCAGGTTTGGAAGGTGCTACCCTGCTGTTAGAAAAGCTGTTAAAAGTTCTTACAACATTGTTGTCTCAGGAATTACTAGAGATGAGGTGTTTCTCAAAATACTTTTTTGCTCTTCTCAAAGACTTTTAAAACACTTGATAAAACCTCATCCCACCCATGGCTGAGGTTTTGTGAAAAATGCAAAGGCCGCCTGGGCTTTTCGCCTGCTCGACAACCTTAAAGTTGGATGGGCAGCTCAGCTAATTGAATTAATTACTATTTCAATGGCCTTAATAGGCCTTTGACAGTTCGGCGGGTGCCACACGAGGGGGCATATTTTAAACAT